>NW_015390736.1:67386-69614 GCF_001527695.2 Protobothrops mucrosquamatus | reverse complement strand
GGAGATGGATTGTTTAAGTTTAGAGTTTGGAGTTAGAGATATTAATATTTGTTTACTTGTATTTGAATATTAGCCTAGGTTTGGTTTGGGAAGTCCGGGGGGTGGGGGGATGGGATATAACATTGTGTAATATCTGTGATGTATTTCTTTTTTTTTTATGATAAAAACAATAAAATTTTATATTGAAAAAAAAAAGAAGAAAGAAAAAAAGGAATGAATGAATGGAGGAAGGAGGAAGAGGAGGAGGAAGAAAGGAAGGAAGGGGAGGAGTAGAAGGAAGGAAGGAAGGAAAGAAAAAGGAAAGAAAGAAAGAAAGAAAGAAAGAAAGAAAGAAAGAAAGAAAGAAAGAAAGAAAGAAAGAAAGAAAGAAAGAAAGAAAGAAAGAAAGATTTGGTTGATATACTATCCTAAGAAAAGTTTTGTTTGGGCTCCCTTCCCTGATAATTAATTCCTTGAGAATCCTTCCTTTGAGTTTTGAAACTTCATCTGATTTCAGGGCACCGTTCCCTTAATGTCCCTGAGGAGAGCAGAGGGATAAGAATAATAAGCAATTAATATTTTATAAAACTTCACGGAGCATGTTCAGCAGCAATTATCAGGTCTGTAACACAAGGCCAAGGAAGACGAAGGAAACGGATTGATCGAGATAGTACCATGGGTGGAAATTATGATTGGCAGGGCCAGGAGGAAGAAGAAACGGAGAAGGAGATGGGAGAGGAAATCGAATTAGCTTTTGTTGCAAACTTTCCCACCTTGGACCTTGGAGTGCAGTAGCAAAACATGAAACAACAAAGACACATCAAAATTCCTGTCAATCCTGAAAGACAAGATCCACACATCCAGATTCAATTAAATAGTTCTGATGCTAAAAGCCTATGGACAAGGATCTCCTCAATTTGGGCACTTGCTTAGTTAGACAAGGGTCAACCAATTCACAAGTATAGAATACGTAGTACCTTGCTCAATAGTAGCAACTGTGAGAGGGATCTTGGAGTCCTAGTAGACGATCAGTTGAATAGGAGCCAGCCGTGTGCTGCAGCTGCCAAAATAGCCAACACAGTGCTAGGCTGCATTAACAGAGGGATAGAATCAAGATCACGTGAAGTGTTAATACCACTTTACAATGCCTTGGTAAGGCCACACTTGGAATACTGCATCCAGTTTTGGTCACCAGGATGTAAAAAAGATATTAAGACTCTAGAAAGAGTGCAGAGAAGAGCAACAAAGATGATTAGGGGACTGGAGGCTAAAACATATGAGGAACGGTTGCTGGAATTGGGTATGTCTAGTTTAATGAAGAGAAGGACGAGTGGGTGACATGAGAGTGGTCTTCCAATATCTCAGGGGCTACCCCAAAGAAGAGGGAGTCAAGCTGTTCCCCAAAGCCCCTGAAGGCAAGGCAAGAAGCAACGGATGGAAACTCATCAAAGAGAGAAGCAACCTAGAACTAAGGAGAAATTTCCACACAGTTAGAACAATTAACCAGTGGAATGACTTGCCTCCAAGGGTCGTGAATGATCCAACACTGGAAGTTTTTAAGAAGAGATTGAACAACCATTTGTCTGAAATGGTATAGGGTTTCCTGCTTGAGCAGGGGGTTGGACTAGAAGACCTCCAAGGTCTCTTCCAACTCTGTTATTCTGTTAACAGCACTCAAGGGGAGGGGGCTGGACTTAGTCCTCTTGCGACTATGTAAGGATTCCAAGCTGATTCCCCCTTTTAACTCCACCGCGAGGTTCTGCCATCTCTTCTCCTACAGTTCCTATAGGAAACATAAAACTGGATGGATTGAGAACAAGGGTAGCACAATGTAAGAAGAACTTGAAGACATGGGACTATGTCACAGGGGATGGAAACCGCAAATGTGGGGAATGATGGAATCCTGAACATTTATCGATATGCCATAAACTTGATGGACCATACACAATGGACAATTAGTTCCTGGCCAATGATAAGACTATTCAGACTGCTACTTTCTGGGCCTCACATTCTATATAATGTCACATAAGAGTTTGAAATTCCTTCTGTATTTTAATTTTCATATTTGTTATATAGTTATTGAAAGTTCTTTTTTTATTTTAGACTACTGTACCAATTTAAATATTTTATTATCTCCTTTTAATGTAAGATGTTCTGGATTCAGAAAATAGATAGATAGATAGATAGATAGATAGATAGATAGATAGATAGATAGATAGATAGATAGATAGATAGATAGATAGATAGAT
>NW_015390736.1:62698-65454 GCF_001527695.2 Protobothrops mucrosquamatus | reverse complement strand
ATAGATAGATAGATAGATAGATAGATAGATAGATAGATAGATAGATAGATAGATAGATAGATAGATATAAATCTCCCAAAAAAAGAGGATGATGGCTACTTCTATGTGATCCTTGTGACCTTGCTGTCTTCCCAACAATCTTTAAGGAGAGTCCTGTCCATCTTTGGGTGGATCCTTTGCTGACAGCCCTAGTTTGAGACCTGAGCATCATGCAACGGGATGAGCACCCATTACTTGCTCCAGTTCCTGCCCATCTATTAGCTTGAAACCATGCAAATGCGAGTAGATTAATAGGTACCACTTCGGTGGGAAAGTAACAGCATTGCGTGCACCTTTGGCATATAGCTCTGATGGCTACATGATCATGGAAATTGTCTTCAGAAAACGCTGACTCCCTCAGCCAAGAAACAAGAGATGGGTACCTTGGCCTAGAGACAGACACCACTGGACAGGGAAGCCTTTATCTTTAACTTATAATTCATCTAGAGTGGTTTGACCAGCAATTCCTAGCATGAATGGAAGTTGCCATGAAAAAAAAAATATCTGAAAGGTGAAAGTTTAGCTGAAGTTTTTGAAGAGATTGGGAAAATTACTCAGCACTGTTTTATAAGGCTGTTATTATCCGTAATTTGACAGGCACATAAATCAACGGAACATAAAACATGATTTAACTCCTGTTAACTGTCACCTATAATTTGGGAAATTAAAATAATCTTCCATTAGAATCTTTTAAAGTACGGGTAATTGATCCATGGTGAAAATCTAACACAACAGACAGCGGTTGAAAAACCCGACAACGCAGGAGAAATTAACTTAAATCTGATAATCGCTTATCAGCTACGGAAATATTTTTAAAATAATTGTTTCTTGTACAAACCCGACCCTAGAAAAATGTGTAGCTACTTAAAATGCTTGTATTTCTCTTTGAAATCACACCTATATTTCTCTCTGCATGTCTGTTCTGTTTATAGCTACAATGAGTTTGCACAAATCTAAACACGCACGACTTACACATATTCCCTTGGTGTATTTGTGTGAATAGGCCCCTGTCATACTTCTTTTGTTTCATTTTCTTCAAATAGTCCTATCACGAATTTACAGCAAATTTTTAAAAGAAGAATTACTTTTTTGCCTCAGTTATTTCTCCTAGGTATCACACAAAATTTGGATGTAAAAGAAACGAACTTGATGTTGTATTGTTTAACTGCTGCCCGTTTGTTGATAGCGCAAAACTGGAAGAGTAAAATTCTACCTACAATGGAGGACTGGAGATTGAAGGTTTCGTACCTTGCTGAAATGGCAAAGATCTCGGCTTACTTGAAGAATCATTCAAATGAACAATTTTTATTAATATGGAGAAGATGGATTGTTTATATTCAAAAGAAGCATAGAATGGTGGAATATAATTTAGATTTCTAGTTAACTTGTTCTTTTTTTTATATATTTCACCTACTTATATAGAACAATATTTTGTGGAGTTAGGGATATTAATAGTAGTTTACTTATATTTGAATAGTATCCTGGGATTAGGTTTGGGAAGTCCGGGGGGTGGGTGGGTGGGGGGTGGGGCTTTTTTTATAGAATTGTGAATTACTTATGATGTTTTTTTTTCATGATGAAAACAATAAAAAATTTATATTTGAAAAAAAAAAAAATAGTCCTATCACGGGTAGATTCATTCTTTCTTTCTTTCTTTTAATTCAACATTTCCAGTATTTGTTGTTTCATTTCAAGGCAGGATCAAATTTACATTTTCACGAATCCCTGATATGGGTTTGCGTTTTTTGCATAAATTTCATCCTTTTGTCCCCTGGAAACCACTCTTTGGAAAATCCAGATTAAATTTGTATCTTCAGCATTGTTAAAACATACAAACGAGGTTGTTTATAGCAGTGGCACCTAACCTTTGGGGCACCCAGGGACCGGTTCTGTGGAGAGAGGTTTTTCCGGGGACCGGACGGGGTGTGGTTTTGTGTCCTGCTGATCATAGTTCACGGTAAAGGAACTATCATAAGATATCTTCATTGTCAGCAAAGTTTGTAGCATCATGTGCCCAAATCTTGTTGAACAGATAACATTACAAGTAGTCCTTGATGTACAGCCACAATGGTGTCCAAAATTTCTGTGGCTAAGCCAGACAGTTGTTAAATGACTTTGGCCCCATTTTATGACCTTTCTCGCCACGTTGTTAAGGGAGTCACTGCAATGGAACGACCTGCCTCCAGAAGCGGTGAATGCTCCAACACTGGAGGTTTTTAAGAAGAGACTGGACAGCCATTGGTCCGAAATGGTATAGGGTTTCCTGCCTGAGTGGGGGATTGGACTAGATGACCTCCAAAGTCCCTTCCAACTTTATTATTATTGTTGTTGTTGTTGTTGTTGTTAAAATTAATAACACGGATGTTAAGTGAATCTGGCTTCCCCCATTGACTTTGCTTGTCAGACGGTCGCAAAACGGGATCACACGATCCCAGGACACTGCAGCCGTCATAAATCTGAGCCAGTTGCCCAGCATCTGAATTTTGATCATGTGACCCTGGGGACGCTGCAACGGTCGTAAGTGTGAAAAAGGGTCATAAGTCACTTTTTTCAGTGATGTTGTAACACCCTACAGTCACTAAATGAATGGTTGTAAGTTGAAAAATAGAAGACCTGCAAGGCCCTCTTCGACTCCATTATTCTGTATAACAATGATGCCAATTTAGGTAATAATAATAATAATAATAATAATAATAATAATAATAATAATAATAATA
>NW_015390736.1:59301-61663 GCF_001527695.2 Protobothrops mucrosquamatus | reverse complement strand
GAAGAAGAAGAAGAAGAAGAAGAAGAAGAAGAAGAAGAAGAAGAAGAAGAAGAAGAAGAAGAAGAAGAAGAAGAAGAAGAAGAAGAAGAAGAAGAAGAAGAAGAAGAAGAAGAAGAAGAAGAAGTTGTTAAAAAGTAAGTACTTTGGAGGCCACATCTGGAGGACAAGCCTTGAGTTGCTGGGAGTTTGCAGCACACTCCTCGTGCGAGAACGTCGTCCATGTTTCTACTCACTGATTTGTTCGTTCGTGAGATTTACAACCACCCTATAATAATAATAATAATAATAATAATAATAATAATAATAATAATAATAATAATAATAATAATAACGTTGGAAGGGACCTTGGAGGTCATCTAGTCCAACCCCCTGCACAGGCAGGAAACCCTACACCATTTCGGACAGATGGCCGTCCAGTCTCTTCTTAAAAACTCCCAGTGTTGGAGCATTCATCGCTTCTGGAGGCAGGTTGTTCCACTGGTTAATTGTTCTCACTGTCAGAAAGTTTCTCCTTAGTTCCAGGTTGCTTCTCTCCTTGATTAGTTTCCATCCGTTGCTTCTTGTCCTGCCTTCAGGGGCTTTGGAGAATAGCTTGACTGCCTCTTCTTTGGGGCAGCCCGTGAGATACTGGAAGACTGCTATCCTGTCCCCCCTCGTCCTTCTCTTCGTTAAACTAGACATTCCCAATTCCAGCAACCGTTCCTCATATGCTTTAGCCTCCAGTCCCCTAATCATCTTTGTTGCTCTTCTCTGTACTCTTTCTAGAGTCTCAACATCTTTTTTTACATCGTGGTGACCCAAACTGGATGCAGTATTCCAAGTGTGGCCTTACCAAGGCCTTGTAAAGTGGTATTAACCCTTCATGAGATCTTGATTCTCTCCCTCTGTTAATGCAGCCTAGAACTGTGTTGGCCTTTTTGGCAGCTGCAGCACACAACTGGCTCCTATTTAAGTGATTGTCCACTAGGACTCCGAGGTCCCTCTCACAGTTACTACTATTGAGCAAGGTACCCCCTATACTATACCTGTGCATTTGGTTTTTCTTGCCTAAATGTAGAATCTTACTTTTTTCACCATTGAATTTCATTTTGTTAGATAGCGCCCAGTGAGATTAATTGGGAAATAAGAGGCAAAACCAGGCAGATGAATTAGAAATCCAAATTCAGGAATGGTGACTGAAAGAAAGAAAATAAAAGGGGAAAGCAGACAGATGGATGGATGGATGGATGGATGGATGGATAGATAGATAGATAGATAGATAGATAGATAGATAGATAGATAGATAGATAGATAGATAGATAGATAGATAGATAGATAGATAGATAGATGATAACCAGTTTTTCAAATTTGTTTGAAAGGAGGCTAATGACAACATTCAAAATTGCCTCCCTGTGTGCATCTTAGACGACTCAGTTCCATCTGTGATGGGTGGGCCATCAGAAGCCTCTTCCTGCTAACTCTGAGTGGCTTTCTCACCCAGGAGGTGTGAACTATGAGAGAACAAGAGCTATAAAGCAAACATGGGGGTCACCCCAGGCATCTCTTCGCCCCTAAGGCCTTCTTTGTTTTATAAACTTGAAGCGGTTTCCATGAGAACTGAGAGTGACCAAACAAAGCATTATCAACAGCAAGATTAATAAGGGGGACGGGGGGGGGGGGAAGTAAGATATCTGCCATATGGTACTTCCTTTGACAAAAAGGGGAAAAAAGCAGACTATCATGAAGTGTATTCTGCATCAGAGATGGGAAGGAAATTTGTTTGCAGTGTAGTATGTGGCACTGTCATTTTCGCATTTCCTAAATCCATAAAATGTAGTTAGCCTTCTATAATTTCATTTTTTTCCCAATTAGGCAATGTAGGCTGATTCTTTTTTTTTTTTTAAGCTTTCAGACATATCAATCAGGGAAAACAACATGCTCCAGTGCCCTTATCAATGAAGATAATGTGCCAACGTTCATATGGAGAACGCCTGGACAATATTCATAGATTAGACAATACGGTTGTGGGTCTTTTGAACATTTTGTGCTTTTTTATGAGCTTGGCACCTTCATCTGTTCATGGAAGGAATGTTTGGGTTGTTGTTGTTTTTTTAATTTATTTTATTTTTTTCAGGAACATGTGGGGAAAACTTGCAGTACTTTGAAGGTTTGCATCAACTTTAAAGAATTGACTCATTAAAGCAGCTACATCTATTTTCGGCTCGAGTTTGATAGTTAACAAAGAGATTTTTGTCCATCCTTACAGTCTAAAATGTTCCCACATCATTTCTGAAATACATACAGTACTTTTAAGAAGGAGTGGGGGAGAGAGAGAGAATGGATGGAGGTGATAGATAGATAGATAGATAGATAGATAGATAGA
>NW_015390736.1:47282-58891 GCF_001527695.2 Protobothrops mucrosquamatus | reverse complement strand
GACAGACAGACAGACAGATAATATTATGGTAAGATGGGTGGCCAATAAATTTAAAAATAAATAAATAAACAGTAAATAAATATAAAAAGGAACAGAATGGGAGAAGTGCATGAAAGCGCATGTTCAGAATTTTAATGCAGGTATCTGGAACGGCTGCTGGAATTGGGTATGTCCAGTTTAATGAAGAGAAGGACGAGGGGGGACATGATAGCAATCTTCCAATATCTCAGGGGCTGCCCCAAAGAAGAGGGAGTCAAGCTATTTTCCAAGGTGCCTGAAGGCAGGACAAGAAGCAATGGGTGGAAACTAACCAAAGAGAGAAGCAACCTAGAACTAAGGAGAAACTTCCTGACAGTGAGAACAATTAACCAGTGGAACAACCTGCCTCCAGAAGCGGTGAATGCTCCAACACTTGAAGTCTTTAAGAAGAGACTGGACAACCATTTGTCTGAAATGGTATAGGGTTTCCTGCCTGAGCAGGGGGTTGGACTAGATGACCTCCAAGGTCCCTTCTAACTTTATTATTATTATTATTATTATTATTATTATTATTATTATTATTATTATTATTATTATTATTATTATTATTATTATTATTATTATTATTATTATTATCATCATCATCATCATCATCATCATCATCATTATTATTATTATTATTATTATTATTATTATTATTATTATTATTATTATTATTATTATTAATCTGTTAAAAACCAATTCTTCATTTGTTAAAATAATTCCACAATATAAATGTGAGGTGCAGAGAAGCCAAAACCGACCGTTTTTTCCAGTTTTATCTACCAGCTCCTGCCAAGTTCCTTCTCAACACAACTTTTCTAATCAACCAAAAAGGCTTAAATTTACTTGAGCTGCCTCTTTCTCCCTGCCTAGAAAAAAATCCCTCGTTTTTAATTAAAAAAAAAAAAAAGCACCTTGTAATAAAACTATTAGTGTCTGCTCGTTCTTGTCCACACATTTTGACAACAAACACTTTAGGACAACTTTTAAAAGCTAGTGTCAAAAAATGTAGGGGGAGAGTTAATTAAATCCAGACAGAAGGTGTGAAGACTTGTCAGGATCTCAGTGAGCGGTTTAATAAAAAAAAAAAAACATTAAGCCCTTGTTGTTAGGAATTGATAACAATTAAAAGCCTTTTCAAGAAAAGGATAAAATTGACAATGAACCTTGTGCTGTATTCACAGCCAACCTCTACTTGTCACACCTAGGTTGTCAAACCAACCCAGAGTGCTGAAGTCCTGCAAGTCTCAGCACCAAAGGAACGAGTGACTTTCTGGATCATTTGAGAACAGAAGTGGAATAATCTGAAATCAAGATTTATATTGGAATCTTTTGTATAAGATAAGATAAGATAAGATAAGATAAGATAAGATAAGATAAGATAAGATAAGATAAGATAAGATAAGATAGGATAGGATAGGATAGGATAGGATAAGATGATAAGATAAGATAAGATAAGATAAGATAAGATAAGATAAGATAAGATAAGATAAGATAAGATAAGATAAGATAAGATAAGATAAGATAAGATAAGATAAGATAAGATAACCTTTATTGTCATTTTTATACTGTGGGCACAATGGCACACATCAAAAATGAAATTTAGTTGCCCGCACTCAAAGTGAAACACATGCATGACACACACCTAAACATACTACGAACAACATATGTATAGACCCACATCCCTACATATACGTAGCAATAAATATTAAATGATGATGATGATGATGATGATGATGATGATGATGATGATGATGATGATGATGATGATGTGGGAAGGTACCTTGGAGGTCATCTAGTCCAACCCCCCACTCGGGCAGGAAAACCTATACCATTTCAGACAAATGCCTGTCCAGTCTTTTCTTAAGTGTTGGAGCATTCACAACTTTTGGAGGCAGAATGTTCCACTGGTTAATTGTTCTAACTGTCAGGAAATTCCTCCTTAGTTCTAGGTTGCTTCTCTCCTTGATGAGTTTCCATCCGTTGCTTCTTGTCCTGCCTTCGGGCGCTTTGGAGAATAGCTTGACTCCCTCTTCTTTGGGGCAGCCCCTGAGATATTGGAACACTGCTATCATGTCTCCCCTCCTCCTTTTCTTCATTAAACTAGACATACCCAATTCCAGCAGCCGTTCCTTATATGTTTTAGCCTCCAGTCCCCTGATCATCTTTGTTGCTCTTCTCTGTACTCTTTCCAGAGTCTCAACATCTTTTTTACATCGTGGTGACCAAAACTGGATGCAGGATTCCAAGTGTGGCCTTATCAAGGCATTGTAAAATGGTATTAATATTTCACATGATCTGGATTCTATCCCTCTGTTAATGCAGCCTAGCACTGTGTTGGCCTTTTTGGCAGCTGCAGCACACGGCTGGCTTGTCATGGTTCCGACAGGTGAAACTCTTCAAAGAACTTTGAGGCATTGTTTACCTTAAAAAATCTTTATTCAAATAGCATAGCATCGGCATGTACATAGTTGAAGCCAAAATCGAAATTCCCCTCCCCTGAACACATAGTGTCAAAGCACACTTCCCTCCCCTAATTAACAGTCATAAATCACATTCTCCAATTAGTTTGAAATGCAGACTTTCCCTCCAGTTCTCCAACCCGCCATTTCTTATCATCTCTTATTTCAAACAACTTTGAATCACACACTACTATGATATTGTTATGTCTAACTAATTCCCATACACATTCTTCCTTTCCCCCCAGTATCATTTAATTCTAACTCTAAGAGTAACAGACAAATTAAGGGAAATGGCTGCATCTCCATATATTGTCAAAGCAAGAACATCCAATGTTAGCAGCGTTGACAGGATCACATTTAAGGGATTGTCCACTAGGACTCCAAGATCCTAGTGGTTTTCATCATTATTATGTATTATTACAGATCCACAGGTTTTTATTAAGGGTTCCCAGTCAGGACCCCAAAAGCAAGAGTAACAGAATAAAAAGAGTTGGAAGGGTCCTTAGAGATCTTCTAGTCTAACTCCTTGTCCAAGCAGGAGACCCTATGCCAGTGATGGCGAACCTTTTAGAGACCGAGTGCCCAAACTGCAACCCACAACCCACTTATTTATCGCAAAGTGCCAGGGCCTCATCAGCATTGTGGTGCCCTCGGGGGAGGGGGAGGGAGTCGCCTCTGAGTGCCGCCTCTGGCATGCAAAAACTGGGGTCGCAAAAATGGGCCACCGTGCTGCAAGGCGCAAAAATGGCTGCCGCCACATTGCGGGCTGCACCATGTAAGAATGGGGCAGGGCTAGTGAGTATCACACAGACACTAGCCCCGCCCCATTTGCAGCAGGTGCTTGCTCGCGGCACCATGCGTGCATGCACGCATGTAAAATGCTTCCCCCTCCCTTTTCTTCCAGTCCACCAATCGACAATGGTTGGTGACCTCTGCTCTACCACCTCTACTCGAGCTTGCTAGTCGGCCACTTTGTGCTGCGGGTGGTGGTGGCGGCCTGATGGACCTGCTGCTGGCGGCGGTGGCGCCCGTGCCAACAGGGAGGGCTCTGAGTGCCACCTCTGGCACCCGTGCCATAGGTTCGCCACCACTCCCCTATGCCATTTCAGACAAATCCCTGCAACCATTTTGTTTTCATATGTTTCAGCCCCCGACCCAATAATCCCCTCTGTTGCTCTTCTCTGCGCTCTTCCCAGCATCTCCCTCAACCTGGACTGCCCCACAAGACCGTTGTTACGGCAGAACAACCCGTCTGGTGAACTGCTTTGAGGTTCTGGAGAAGGGGTGGTTGTAAATCTCACAAACGAACAAATCAGTGAGTAGAAACACGGATGTCGTTCTCGCACGAGGAGGGTGCTGCAAACTCCCAGCAACTCAAGGCTCGGCCTCCAGACTTGGCCTCCAAAGTACTTACTTTTTTAACAACTTCCCCATGTTCTCTTATTATTATTTTTTAAAAAAACCTTCTTCCGTTATTTATCGCTTCCTCCGATCCCTATTTTATCGGGCGAGCTGAGATATTTTTTTATTGGTTTTAAATTAGGCTTTCAAATTTTTATTTTACGGTTTTGGAGGAATTGAAAGCTATTAACATTTAAGTATAAATTTAAACGTAAAAAGCCGGCTCTTTTCATTTTTTTTTTCTTTTTTATGTTTTGTCAGCAGAGGACATTCGGAGAAGCCCGGCTTGGTTTCACAGCAAGCTCTGTCCATGGAAGAAAATAAATAAACAGCATTTCTTTTTTTGTCAGGTTAAGAGAATAAAAGAGTTGGAAAGGGACCGTGGAGGTCTTCTAGTCCAATCCCCTGCTCAAGCAGGAGATCCCATACCCTTTCAGATGGGTGGCTGCCCAGTGATCTTGATTCTATGACTCTGTTTATACAACCCAGGATTGTATTAGCTTTTTTTACTGCTGCTGCACACTGCTGGCTCATGACTTTGGAGGTCATCTGGTCCAACCCCCTGCTCAGGCAGGAAACCCTATACCATTTCGGACAAATGGCTGTCCAGTCTCTTCTTAAAAACTTCCAGTGTTGGAGCCTTCACCGCTTCTGGAGGCAGGTTGTTCCATTGGTTAATTGTTCTAACTGTCAGGATGTTTCTCCTTAGTTCTAGGTTGCTTCTCTCCTTGATCAGTTTCCATCCGTTGCTTCTTCTCCTGCCTTCAGGCGCTTTGGAGAATAGCTTGACTCCCTCTTCTTTGGGGCAGCCCCTGAGATATTGGAACACTGCTATCATGTCTCCCCTCGTCCTTCTCTTCATTAAACTAGACATACCCAATTCCAGCAACCGTTCTTTATATGTTTTAGCCTCCAGTCCCCAAATCATCTTTGTTGCTCTTCTCTGCACTCTTTCTAGAGTCTCAACATCTTTTTTACATCGTGGTGACCAAAACTGGATGCAGTATTCCAAGTGTGGCCTTACCAAGGCCTTGTAAAGTGGTATTAACCCTTCACCTGATCTTGATTCTCTCCCTCTGTTAATGCAGCCTAGCACTGTGTTGGCCTTTTTGGCAGCTGCAGCACACGGCTGGCTCCTATTTAAATGATTGTCCACTAGGACTCTGAGATCCCTCTCACAGTTGCTACTATTGAGCAAGTTTGATGCAGTCTGTTTCTAGATCTTTCTCTTACAGAATTCTGGAAATTCTCCCATCCCTTCTCAAACAAGGATTCACATGACCTAACGCAGACAGCAGGAGAGGAAAGGAGATGCGGATGGAGAAGGAAGCAAGCAAACCCAAGCCATGGATCATAGAGTTACACTTCTTAAAATAAGGAGTACTTGCATGGAAACATTTCCAGAAACCAAAGGTTTTGCAACTGTGGTTCGAATAAAAATTATGGCTCTTGTAATTTTTTAATTCCAGCTGAATCTAACTCAAGAGATATAACCAATTTTTATTTTTCTTCTCCCCTCCCTGTTTTTTTTTTTTTTTGCAAAGTCTATAATTACCTGAGCTTTGGAAATATTTTTTTCAGGTGCTGAGAAAAAAAAAAACAACCACAAAGTTTTGCAAAAGAATATGCACCACGGTGGCACTTACAAGCTTGCATCCTGTAAACCAGAGGCCCCCAACGTATGAGCCACGGCCCACTATCTGGCCGTGGTCTCTTGGCCACCAGGCCATGTGAGTAGCTGGCCAGTGTACACACTCATGTGTGTGCGCTCACCCTCCCTTGTGCCGCACAAGCCGAGCTGCGAGCCACAAGCCTCGCGTCGGCACTAGCCAATCCGTGAGCCACAAGCCAGCGCTAGCAGGACCATTTGCGGAGCACGCATGCTCGTGACTGTTGAAGGAAAAATCTTCATCTTGGTTCAGTCCAAGCCGGGAATAAACCACATGGCGACTGCTTTAGAAAGAAGGTTGCAGTTTATTGAAGAGAAGAGCCAGACAGGAAGATAGCTCTGGAAGAAAAAGAGAGAGAGCACATGTAGGGAGTGGGTTTTTATACCCTCGGGAGCCTTTTATTTGGAGTTGTTCCTGTGTCAGGTATTTTGACCTGTGTCCCTTTGGCATCTGTGGGTTAATCCTATTATGTCCTGTCTTAAAGTTTGGATGGGGTGTGTAGATTTTACAGTAGGTGTGTGTGCGTGCATGCATAAAGGGGCCTGCCCCTGCCTTTCCCACCAGGCCACCAACCCAGAAGGGTTAGGGACCCCTGCTGTAAACTATCCATTAGTCTCTAAAACATGGAGCTTTTCTTCTAGGAAATATTTGATGCTCAATTTTATTCTTAGGGGTTAAAAGAAAGGGTGGGTAGCCTGATCCCCTTGAAAAGATACAGCTGCTTTAAAGAGCTGCAGGCAGCTGCTGGGCTTGCATTCATTTAGAAAGGGAATCGTATTGCCTGCAAAATCTGAAAGCCTGTGTGAGTTGGGTGGGAAGAGGAAGAGAAAGAGAAAGAGAAAGAGAAAGAGAGAGAGAGAGAAAAGGGGGAAGGGGAAGGGGGAGAGGAGAGGAGAGGAGAGGAGGAGAGGAGGGGAGGGGAGAAAGAGAGGGAAGGGAAGGGTACGGAAGGGAAGGGAAGAGAAAATAATATCCAGGATCTTTCATACTCTGCAATCCATTTCTCAAGGAGAACTCTATATGTGAAGATAAAAATATATGATTCACCGAGCTCTAGAAAGGCTTTAGCTGGTCAAGAGTGTCATCTAGTGGAGAAGTCTACCACTGCTATATACTTTCTTTCCTCCCTTCCTCCCTCCCTTCCTCCTCCCTCCTTCCCCTGTTCCTGTCCCCAAAACAAGATACGGTTCCTCCTATGTCCTAGCAGTCTCCCCCCCCCCAGGGCATTATGCAAACAGCAAAACAGTTCCAGGTCTCTCAAAACAGCGCCCAATTATCCTACTTGTTATTGTCCGATTAATAGAATTTGACAGGAGCAGAAAGGAATTCTTAGGGTCACACTTGCTCCCCCCAAAAGAGGGTGCACTTCTAGAACAACTGTTCCTGCTAGAACAACTGTGCTCAGGGGATCCTGTGCCCGATTTTGCCTGATACGCCAATTGTGGTGCTACCTGCAGCCCTGATGCTAGTGACCTGCTCCCTCATCATCTGTCATGTCTTTTCTTAGAAACCTCCAGTGATGATGAACCACCCGTAACGTCTGGTGGCAAGCTGTTCCACTGGTTGATTGTCCTCACTGCTAGGAAGTTTCTCCTCATTTCCAGGTTGCTTCTCTCTCTGATCAGTTTTCAACCGTTGTTTCTCGTCCTTCCCTCTGGTGCTTTGGAAAATAAGTTGACCCCCCCCTCCTCTACTTTGTGGCAGCCCCTCAAACACTGGACCATTGCTATCATGTCACCCCTACTCCTTCTTTTCTCTGGATTGGCCATACCCGGTTCCCGCAATCGTTATTCATGTATCTTTGTCTCCAGGCCCTTAGTCGCTCTTCTTTGCACTTTTTCCAAAGTCTCAACATCTTTTTTGTGATATGGTGACCAAAATTGGCTGCAGTATTCTAGGTGTGGTCTCACTAGGGCTTTATAAAGTGGTAATAGTACTTCACATGATCTTGATTCTATGACTCTGTTGATACAACCCAGGATTGTGTTAGTTTTTTGGGCTGCTGCTGCACACGGCTGGCTCATGGTCAAGTGATCGTCCACTAGGACTCCAAGGTCCCTCTCCCAGTTGTTGTTTTTGAGCCAGGTCTCACCCAATCCGTACTTGTACCTGATTTTTCCTGCCTAGGTGTAAAACTTTGCTTTTCTCCACCTTAAGTTTCATGTTGCTGGATAGGACCCATTGTTCGAGTTGGTCAAGATCTTTTTGGATCCTGGGCTTGTCTTCTGGGGTGTTGGATATTCCTGTCAGTTTAGTATCATCTGAAAATTTGATATGTTTCCCCTTCTATTCCCTCATCTAAGTCATTGATGAACATGCTGAAGAGTACCAGGCCTTAAGCAGAAAACTCCATAGGCTCTATAGGGTTTCCTGCTTAAGACAGGGGTTGGACTAGAACAGTGGTGGCGAACCTATGGCACGGGTGCCAGAGGTGGCACTCTGAGCCCTCTCTGTGGGCACACGCGCCGTCGCCCCAGTCCTAGGCCTTCAGCTGGGTTTTATAAAACCTTTTCGCTTTAGGCCTCCGCCATGTGTAAAAAAAAAAAAAGGTTCAATCAGTCAATTTCAACTTCTCGCGGGAAAAAAAAAGATCTTGCAAAGTTGGAATTGATTGATTGAACTTTTTAGTCCCACCAAGTCTGCCGTTACCACCGCAACCATGCCCACCCAATGGGCCACACCCACCCAATGGGCCACGTCCACCCGGCACCCAATGATACATAAGTGGGTTTTGGGTTGCAGTTTGGGCACTCGGTCTCTAAAAGGTTCGCCATCACTGGTCTAGAAGATCTCCAAAGGCCCAACTTCATTATCCTGTTAACTATGGAAACGCCCAGGGTGATTTTTGGCCGCTCCCTCTCTTTCAGTCCAAGAACTAGTATGATGTCATGATGAAGATGCTGGACCAGGAGCAAGAAAATCCAGGATCTAGTTCTCCCTCAACTGCAAAACCTCCCTGGGCATCGTTGGGCCACCATCCCTCTCAGCTCATATGAAACACTGTTGACCTGCTGAACTAAGAGTGGGGAACTGGGGATCTGCTCCCCCCACCCTTAGACACACAAGATACCTGGCGGGCTCTGGGTCAGTCCTTCCCTCTCAGCTCAAAAGTTCACGTGGACAAGTGGTGAAGGTGATGGACCAAGGGCCAGGAGCCGTGTTCAAGTCTCAAGCCATTTGCCTGGAATGGTATAGAGCAGGGGTAGGCCACCTTGGCTCTTTTATGACTGGTGGACGTCAACTCCAAGAATTCCTGAGCCAGCCATGCTGAGGGGAAAGGGAAAGGTTTCCAAGCTGAGCCATGCTGGCTCAGGAATTCTGGGAGTTGAAGTCCACAAGTCATGAAGGGGCCATAGTTCCCCCATGCTGGCCGAGGAATTCTGGGAGTTGAACTCCACAAGTCATGAAGGGGCCAAAGTTTCCCTCATGCTGGCTCAGGAATTCTGGGAGTTGAAGTCCACAAGTCATGAAGGGGCCAAAGTTTCCCCATGCTGCCTCAGGAATTCTGGGAGTTGAAGTCCACAAGTCATGAAGGGGCCCTAGTTCCCCCATGCTGCCTCAGGAATTCTGGGAGTTGAAGTCCACGAGTCATAAAAGAGCCAAGGTTACCTACCCCTGGTATAGAGTCTCCTACCGGAGCAGGGGGTTGGACTAGAAGACCTCCAGGATCCTCTCCAATTCTGTTGTTCTGTATTCTGCTCTACATGCAGCTGCCCTTGAAGATCCCGGTAGTCCTTTACGTACAACCAGTCACTTAACAATTTTCCAAGTTATGACGGATGTCCCTGGGGGAACTTAATAATAACAATAACAATAACAACAACAACAACAGTTGGAAGGGACCTTGGAGGTCATCTTATCCAAACCCCTGCTCAGGCAGGAAACCCTATACCATTTCAGACAAATGGCTGTCCAGTCTCTTCTTAAAAACTTCCAGTGTTGGAGCATTCACCACTTCTGGAGGCAGGTTGTTCCACTGGTTAATTGTTCTCACTGTCAGGAAGTTTCTCCTTAGTTCCAGGTTGCTTCTCTCTTTGATCTGTTTCCATCCGTTGCTTCTTGTCCTGCCTCCAGGGGCTTTGGAAAATAGCTTGACTCCCTCTTCTTTATGGCAGCCCCTGAGATACTGGAACACTGCTGTCATGTCCCCCCTCGTCCTTCTCTTCATTAAACTAGACATACCCAATTCCAGCAATTGTTCCT
Source organism: Protobothrops mucrosquamatus (assembly GCF_001527695.2). Taxonomy (NCBI): domain Eukaryota; kingdom Metazoa; phylum Chordata; class Lepidosauria; order Squamata; family Viperidae; genus Protobothrops; species Protobothrops mucrosquamatus. Next base: position 49,134 of record NW_015390736.1, on the reverse strand, counting down.
TATATGTTTTAGCCTCCAATCCCCTAATCATCTTTGTTGCTCTTCTCTGTACTCTTTCCAGAGTCTCAACATCTTTTTTACATCGTGGTGACCAAAACTGGATGCCGTATTCCAAGGGAAGCCTTATCAAGGCCTTGTAAAGTGGTATTAATACTTCACGTGATCTTGATTCTGTCCCTCTGTTAATGCAGCCTAGCACTGTGTTGGCTTTTTTGGTAGCTGCAGCACACGGCTGGCTCCTATCTAAGTGATCTAGAAGCCCATGAGACAGAAGGCTGAGCAATATACATAAGAAAGTGGTTTTCTCCCACAGGTTTCCATACTCTTCCTAGAAAGTACAGATCATTTAAAGATCCTTGACAAACTGCCAAATTAACTCTCCAAACAACCATCAGCCTTTGAGTAATCTCATCTGGAACATTTAATAGTAAATTCATATTTTTCTGTAGCCAAACGAAGCCGGTCGAGAGAGTGGTATGGGATAAAACAGGGCTATGTTCTTCTGAAGAAATAATACAGCAAGTTAAAATGGATTTGTAGAACGGCTGATGAAATCTATCACCATGAGATGGGGTGATCTGCCAAAATGGAATCACACCAGGGCACCAACTGGGTTGCCATTTGCAGAGCCTGTCTCAAAATATTTCCCACCTCAGCTATTCCACCAAAAGTCAATATATATGTGGGAAACTTGCAGGTCAAAGGATGAGGGAAAATGCATATAATTGAGCAAGTTGTCAATGCTGCAAATACTGTATATTCTTGCTTTGACAATATGCAGAACTATCTGGTATTTATATAGTTAAACCAGCAACTGGGAAAGAGGGAGGAGCATAAGGATACCCCGGGAGAAAGAAACCGGAAGTAAATCACATCTTCCAAGTTGATTGGAAGATGTGAACCATGACCCCAAAATAAGGGAGTGGGAAATGCTTAGAATGTATATGCGTAACGGAAGGGAAGCTAGACCTAAGCATTTCCACCATGCTGTACTGACGTCTCTGTAACCTTAATAAATGCTTTTAGGAAAAAATATGCCTGAAAGTCCTTTTAAGTGTTTTGTTAATCAGACACATGACACAAGTATTAGCAATAGCACTTAGACTTGTATAGTGCTTCACAGTGTTTTACAGCCCTCTCTAAATGGTTTACAGGATCAGCATGGGTTTTTTTATTAAAAGTTTTATAAAAGTTTTACAATATAATTGCCCCCTCTCCAAAACCCTCCCTCCCCCCCCACTTCCCAGAGTTAATCACAGGGTTAACAATAGGATAATCATATTCTAACTAACATTAATCAATTATTAGAATAACAAATCTGTAAAATCCTTTAACTCTCTTTTTAACATAAAATATATTAATATTAAACACAATAATAATAATATCATATGAATAATTAAAAAGAAGGATAAATAAACTGTATAACAACAATAATACTCTAAAATTCACTCAAAAACCAAATGAAACTTTTTGGTCCCATATTTCTTCTCAATATAATCTATCCATCTTCTCCAAACCGAAATATATCTTTCTTGTGAATAATCCTTCACATAAGCGGAAATCTTGGCCATTTCTGCTAAATTTGAGACTTTAAGTGACCATTCTTCTATAGTGGGCAGACGTTCCGTTTTCCAATATTGAGCTACTAGTAGCCTTGCAGCCGTTATAAGATTCAACATCAAATTCATTTCTTTAACATCCAAATCTTCCATAATACCTAACAAAAATATCTGCGGTGTAAACTTTATCTTTTTCTTAAAAACATTTTGAATATTCCACCAAATTTTAATCCAAAATGCTTTTATTTCCCTACATGTCCACCAAATATGAAAATAAGTTGCATCTAAATTTC
>NW_015390736.1:39247-47182 GCF_001527695.2 Protobothrops mucrosquamatus | reverse complement strand
AGCATGTTGTCCCCAACTATCTGGGTCCTCATTTTACTGACCTCAGTAGGATGGAAGGCAGAGTCAATCTTGAGCCGGTCAGTGCCTGCAGAACCATCAGACATCACATCAAAAAAACCTTTTGCCGAGGACGGGTCAACCGGCCTGGCCGTTCTGTTCACAGGAAGCTCTGCTCCCGCCCTGTTTTGATGGTTTCCCAAGAATCCAAGTGGACGGCCATTCATCCAGCTTCAGGGGCTGAACCTTCCACCCCCATCTTGCCACTGTGAGCATCGTCTCCTGTTCTCCCAGCTTTTTCTTAACAGGGAAAATTTTCCTTTGGAACAAGAGTTTCCTCTTCTTGGAAGTGTGATTTCTGTTTTTGGACACTGGAGGGCAATAGAAGAAAGGAAATTGGAAAGAGTGAAAATTGGAAAAATTCTAGCTGAGCTCATCTTGCACGCCTGATTATGGAATTTAACCCATTTTCTTCCTCCGGAGAACCACTCCGAATCTTCAACTATCCAAATGTGCGGGGTTTACACAGTGTGGGAAGTCAGTCCCCCCCCCCCCGAGAAAGAAATATTTTTGGAAATATTTAAAAGGCAGGAATATATTTCCCTAAAGGATTTTAAAAGCAGAAACCAACCCCCGCCCCCAAGTCTCTCTGTCCCAAACAGAAACCAAGTCTGCAGAATTACAGATGTGTTAATCTTGTCAGAAAGACATCAGGAAATTGGGATTAGGAAGAAAGATCCCTAGAATCAACACCAAAAATCTAAGAGTCATCAGCCACAGCACCAGGGAAGCAGGATATGACCCTTGGGACATAATAGGATTAACCCACCACCATCAGAATACCAGAAAGGCACACTCAGGCTCAGGTCCAAGTTCATGCCGCAGGAACAACTCCAAACAAAAGGCTCCAGAGGGTATAAACACCCACTCCCTACATGTGCGCTCTCTCTCTTTTCTTCCAGCGCCATCTTTCTGTCTGGCTCTCCTCTCCAATAAACTGCAACTTTCTTTCTAAAGCAGCTACCATGTTGTTTATTCCTGGCTTGGACTGAACCACAAGGAAGACTTTTCCTTCAACAACAGCATGGCCCCCAAATCTTACCAAGTTGAAAAGGAATAAACTGGAGCAGCTTAGGCAGTGAAAAACAGGAGGGATTTCCTGACAATTAGAAGAATTAACCAGCAGAGCATCTTGCCTCCCAGAATTGTGGGTGCTCCATAGCTGGAGGTTTTAAAAAAAAAATTATTTGAGAACCATTTATCCAGAATGGAGGAAAGTCTCCTGTGTCAAGTGGGAGGGTTGGACTAGAAGACCTCCAAGGTCCCTTCTAGTGCTATGACTCTGTGTAGTTATCAGGGTCGAACTGATCTGGCTAACGTATTTTGTGTGAACATAACCTTGTGGCATTCCAGTCAAACCCAGTGCTGTTTTAAAAGGGGCAGCTCATTTTCAGCAGAGAATAAAAGAAAAGGAAAAAAAAACTTCTAAACAAAACAGGGCTACAAGGATGGAAAATCTTTGGCTAGTCTAAAGAAAAGAAGAAATAGGGGTGACATGATAGCAGTGTTCCAGTATTTGAGAGGCTGCCACAAAGAAGAGGAGGGGGTCAAAGGATTCTCCAAAGCACCAGAGGGAAGGACGAGAAACAATGGTTGGAAACTGGCCAAAGAGAGAAGCAACCTGGAATTAAGGAGAAACTTCTGAACAGTGAGGACAATTAACCAGTGGAGCAGAAGTTGACTTCAGATGGGCGCTCCATCACTGGAGGTTTTTAAGAAGAGACTGGACAGTCACTTGTCTGAGATGGTATAGGTTCTCCTGCTTGAGTGGGGGGCTTGACTAGAAGACCTTCAAGGTCCCTTCCAGCTCTATTCTATTCTATTCTATTCTATTCTATTCTATTCTATTCTATTCTATATTTCATTAATTCAGAGATCAATATCTGCTGTAGCTTGTTCCAGTCTCCTTTCTTCTACAATCATTATTTTTATAAGTTGGGTTTGTGCAAGATGCTAAATTTTGCTAAAATAGGATTGGGTTGAGTTGAGTTGAGTTGAGTTTATAAGTTTGGTTTGTGCAAGATGCTAAATTGGGCTAAAATAGGATTGAGTTGAGTTGAGTTGAGTGGAGCTGAGTTGAGATGAGATGAGATGAGATGAGATGAGTTGAGTTGAGTTGGTTCCTGTTGTCTTTGTAGGTTGCATGAACCAGTGACTACGATATGGTTTATCTCTTCAATATAGCAATTTACCTGACCCTACTATGTTGTTATATCCAGATTTAGCAAGTGCTATGAAACCTGCAATTGGCCATAATTAGCTGCCAATGTAATGGTATTATGCTCTCAGTTCAGACCTTACAGAAACATAAAACATAAAAAGATCATATTAAAAATATGTGAACTGGGACAGGAAACCTCCCAAGGCTCTGTGTTCTCCTATAAGAATAAAATAGAATAGAGCTGGAAGGGACCTTGGAGGTCTTCTAGACCAACCCCCTGCTCAGACAGGATACCCTATACCATTTCGGACAAATGGTTGTCCAGTCTCTTCTTAAAAATTTCCAGTGATGGAGCACCTACAACTTCCAGAGGCAAGTCGTTCCACTGGTTAATTGTTCTCGCTGTCAGGAAATTTCTCCTTAGATCCAGGTTGCTTCTCTCCTTGATTAGTTTCCATCCGTTGCTTCATGTCCTGCCTTCAGGTGCTTTGGAGAATAGGTTTACCCCTTCTTCTTTGTAGGAGCCCCTCAAATATTGGAAGACTGCTATCATGTCACCAGAGTCCTTCTCAAATCAAACAGTAAACATCAACAACAACAAAAATCAAGGAACAACCGAGAACACTCCCACCAACACTGACAAGGCAAGCCACTTGTATGTAAACAGAAAGCAGCTTCCATTTCTTTCTTGCACTGATGATGTTACCTAGTTGGGTCATGAAACATCTGCAAGAAAACAACCATGCTCAGAGAGCACCAAGGAACTCACAGTCCAATCCAGAGCTACAAATATTCTCTTCCAAATATGAAATACTGTCTTAAATGTTAGTGCCATCTCAATCTCAGTGACTCACCGTCAACATCCAGCTTGAGAATCCAACTAAAACTCCAGGTTCATTTTCGTTTCCGAAAATCTTACTGTTTATTGAATAAGCGGCATGGTAATGTTGAAGCTAACAACAACCTAAGATATCCAGATGATACCACTCTAATGGCAGAAAGTGAAGAGGAACTAAAGAGCCTCTTGATGCAGGTGAAGAAGGAGAGTGCAAAAGTTGGCTTGAAACTCAACATTAAGACAAGCAAGACCATGGCATCCGGCCCTCTCAATTCCTGGCAAATAGATGGGGAAGAAATGGAGGTAGTGACAGATTTTATCTTCCTGGGCTCCAAGATCACCGCAGATGGGGACTGCAGCCAAGAAATTAAAAGACGCTTGCTCCTGGGGAGGAAAGCTATGGCAAATCCAGTCAGCATAATAAAAAGCAGAGACATCACCCTGCCAACAAAAGTGCGTATAGTCAAGGCCATGGTTTTCCCAGTTGCAATGTATGGCTGTGAAAGTTGGACCATAAGAAAGGCTGAGCGACAAAGAATTGAGGCCTTTGAACTCTGGTGCTGGAGAAGACTCCTGCAAGTCCCCTGGACTGCAAGGCATTCAAACTGGTCAGTCTTAGAAGAGATCAACCCTGACTTCTCTTTAGAAGGCCAGATCCTGAAATTGAAACTCAAGTACTTTGGCCACCTAATGAGAAGGAAGGGCTCCCTGGAGAGGAGCCTAATGCTGGGAAAGATGGAGGGCAAGAGAAGAAGGGAATGACAGAGAATGAGGTGGCTGGATGGAGTCACTGAAGAGTAGGTGTGAGCTTAAATGGACTCCAGAAGATGCTAGAGGACAGGAAGGCCTGGAGGAACATTGTCCATGGGGTCACGATGAGTCGGACACGACTTCACAACTAACAACAACAACGTCGAAGCAAAACTAACTCTGAGGTTCCCAGACACCAGTTCCAAGAAATAAACAATACTTTCCCAGCCAAACCCCCAACATCTTATGTAGTCCTTATAAACAAGTTCACTTTGTTATGGGAACCGTCTGCTTCAAATCCACACCTGTTACGGTGTCCTTGAAAAGGTTTCAGGCTCTTAGTCTTCAGTGGAATTGGAGAGCTTTCCTTTCTCCATCTAACCCATTCTAAAGCAACACCTCCCACCCGCCTTACTCTAAAGGCAAGTTGCAACGAAGAGGCACGTAGCTGCCAAAGTTTCATTCTTGACACTCGCCTTTTACCTCTACATGTAAACATTTTTCTACGCTTCCTACAGTATAGCGACAACCCATTGGTGTTACCAGCCACAAAATGCTTATTTCCATCTCCTTAACATGTAATGTTATGAATGGGTTTGGGAGAAAAAAATCTCCTTCCCTTAATGAATTCTTCCTTCTTCAGATCAGCTCTGAATATAAAACTTCTGATTCTCATTAGCGCAAAGCAGCCGCTTAATAAAAAATAATGGAATTAACAGGGCAGAGTGTCATCTTTTAACTGGGCTTGCTCTGTAGTTACAGGCAATAATCTATTCAAAAGAAAGAATCAACTCAGCAAAAAGGAAGCTTCATTAAGAAGCAAGAAGAATTTGGAAGTCCACTGTGACTGAAGCAGTGTATAAGCTGTATATAAAAATGTTTTCTCTGTTTCTTATATTAAACACGTTCTCTATTCCAACAATCTATTGGTATTCCAAGCCACAACATGCTAATAGAATAGAATAGAGAATAGAATAGAATAGAGAATAGGACAGGACAGAACAGAACAGAACAGAACAGAATAGAATAGAATAGAATAGAAAATATGGAATGGAATGGAATGGAATGGAATGGAATAGAGTAGAGTAGAGTATAGTAGAGTAGAGTAGAGTAGAGTAGAGTAGAGTAGAGTAGAGTAGAGTAGAGTAGAGTAGAGTAGAGTAGAGTAGAATAGAATAGAATAGAATAGAATAGAATAGAATAGAATAGAATAGAAAATATGGAATGGAATGGAATAGAATAGAATAGAGTAGAGTAGAATAGAATAGAATAGAATAGAATAGAATAGAATAGAATAGAATAGAATAGAATAGAATATTGGAACAGAACAGAATAGGAGAAAGAATAGAATGGAATGGAATGGAATAGAAATTGGAATAGAACAGAACAGAACAGAACAGAACAGAATATTAGAACAGAATAGAATAGAATAGAATAGAATAGAATAGAATAGAATAGAATAGAATAGAACTGGAAGAGATCTTGGAGGTCTTCTAGTCCAGCCTCCTGACTCAGGAATTCAGGGAGTTGAAGTCTATTAGTCATAAAAGAGCCGAGGTTGCCTACCCATGACCTATACCATCTCAGACAAGTGACTGTCTAGTCTCTTCTTAAAAACCTCCAGTGATGGAGCACCCACGATTTCTGGAGGCAACTTCTGTTCCACTGATTGATTGTCCTCACTGTCAGGAAGTTTCTCCTCAATTCCAGGTTGCTTCTCTCCTTGATCAGTTTCCAGCCATTATTTCTCTTCCTTCCCTCTGGTGCTCCATCTCCTTAACACGTAATGTTATGAAGAGCATTGGAAATTCTCCGGCTATTACACATATTCTCTTCTATTGATACAAAACAAGACCTGAAGCTGAACTCAGCCTAGAAAAATGATTTCATCCCATAGATTAAACTTCTTGGAGTCCTAGTGGACAATCCCTTAAATATAATAATAATAATAATAATAATAATAATAATAATAATAATAATAATAATAATAATAATAATAATAATAATAATAATAATAATAATAATAATAATGACAACGACGACGACAACGATGATGATGATGATAAAGTTGGAAGGGACCTTGGAGGTCATCTAGTCCAACCCCCTGCTTAGGCAGGAAACACTATACCACTTTGGACAAATGGCTGTCCAGTTTCTTCTTAAAAACTTCCAGTGTTGGCGCATTCACCGCTTCTGGAGGCAGGTTGTTCCACTGGTTAATTGTTCTAACTATCAGGAAGTTTCTCCTTAGTTCTTGGTTGCTTCTCTCCTTGGTTAGTTTCCACCCGTTGCTTCTTGTCCTGCCTTCAGCCGTGTGCTGCAGCTGCCAAAAAAGCCAACACAGTGATAGGTTGCATTAAAAGAGGGATAGAATCAAGATCATGTGAAGGGCTAGTACCACTTCATAACACCTTGGCAAGATCACACTTGGAATACTGTGTCCAGTTTGGATCACCACGATGTAAAAAAGATGTTGAGATTTTGGAAAGAGTGCAGAAAAGAGGAACAAAGATGATCAGGGGACTGGAGGCTAAAACATATAAGGAACGGTTGCTGGAATTGGGTATGTCTAGTTTAACGAAGAGAAGGATGAGGGGAGACACGATAGCAGTCTTCCAGTATCTCAGGGGCTGCCACAAAGAAGAGGGAGTCAAGCTATTCTCCAAAGCACCTGAAGGCAGGACAAGAAGCAACGGGTGGAAACTCATCAAGGAGAGAAGCAACCTAGAACTAAGGAGAAACTTCCTGACAGTTAGAACAATTAACCAGTGAAACAACCTGCCTCCAGAAGCAGTGAATGCTCCAACACTGGATGTTTTTAAGAAGAGACTGGACAGCCATTTGTCTGAAATGGGATAGGGTTTCCTGCCTGAGCAGGGGGTTGGACTAGAAGACCTCCAAGGCCCCTTCCAGCTCTGTTATTCTGTTATTCTCCTCGTTGCAATGAACTACTCCTCCCTGCTATTTCAGATATCCATTTGCAATGTAATATTTTTCCCCTTTCATTTGGACACCAGACACTATCCATCACTGGGCTCCTATCTGGCTGAAAAACCAGTAGTTGCCATCTTACAGAATTGCTGCTAGCATCTGGGCTGGCCCTTGAAATATGCATTTGCTTTTGGAGCCGGTGGGTTTTATGATACCCTATTTGCGTGTCTTTGCGTGCGTTTTGGCGCCCGGGAGAAGAAATAGTGTCTCGTTTGAAGAAAAAAACGAGTCGCGATCAATTGCGCAGCCAGCACAGCTTTTAAAACCTTTTTGCTGCTCGCATCCAAGTATCCTGTGCTTAAATATATGACCTCGAGGTTATGCATTATTTACACCACCATTTGTTTTTATCAATATTCATGGCTTTGGACCGCTTGCCGCTGGATTTCGGGGAAAGTCCCAACCACTTCCTGGATTTTCTTCTTTTTCCTTTTTTTAGCAGGTGTGATGAATGACTCGACGGAGGATTGAGGGGTCCATTTGTGGTTTTTATGAGTGGGCAATGCGCCGGCTGTCTCAGCTCATTTTTCCTAACGTGGGACGAACGGGCGACAGGCAAAAGTCCTCGGCGCGCGGCCACAGTTGAGCCCAACATTTTTGTCGCTAAGTGAAACATTTGTTAAGTCAGGGGAAGGGGTCGCCTCGTTTTAGGACCTTCGTGGCTGTAGTTGTTAAGTAAATCATTGCATTTCGTTAAGTTAGTAACATTCTCACGGGCTCGAGGTTGACTCATCCTTCCATCTTTCCCAGGTCGGTAAAATGAGGACCCGGATTGTTGGGGGCAAATAGGCTTACTCTGTAAAACGGCTTGGAGAGGGCTGTAAAGCACTGTGAAGTGGTATATATAAGTCTAAGTGCAAGTGCTATTGTCTTTCCTTCCTTCCTTCCTCCCTCCCTCTCTCTCTCTCTGGTGGCAGTGTGGTTAAAATGCAGTATTGCAGGCAAACTCTGTTCACAACCTGGAGTTTGATCCTGACTGGCTCAAGGTTGACTTAGATCTCCATCCTTCCCGGGTCAGTAAAATGAGGACCCAGATTGTTGGGGGGGCAAGAGGCTGACTCTGTAAATCGCTTAGAGAGGGCTGTAAAGCACTGTGAAGCGGCATATAAGTCTAAGTGCTATTACTGCCTGCCTGCCT
>NW_015390736.1:36450-38847 GCF_001527695.2 Protobothrops mucrosquamatus | reverse complement strand
AGAAGAAGAAGAAGAAGAAGAAGAAGAAGAAGAAGAAGAAGAAGAAGAAGAAGAAGAAGAAGAAGAAGAAGAAGAAGAAGAAGAAGAAGAAGAAGAAGAAGAAGAAGAAGAAGAAGAAGAAGAAGACAATTTAAAGTCCATTTCTCATTCCCATCTAACTGAAAATGTTTCAGGAGTTAGGCCCCCAGTTCAGGATACTCCAACCATACCCAGTTGAAGGAAAGCCCAAGAACCCTCGGTGTCCCAGCTGTCCTGTCAAAGGAACAGAGTCTAGAGAGAGAGACACACACACTGACTCTCTCATTAGAAATTTTTAAAAAAATGAACAAAAAGCGATCACGAAGCTGGCCCTGCAAAGACTTTTGGGAGGCTGCTCTGAAAAGAAGTGCTTTAGAATTGCTTCCAGCCTGCGCAAAGCTTTCCTCCAGAGACATTAACATGCCAGCGGAGTTGTAACGTCTGTGCCTTTTGCAAAGAGATTCCCGGTTCCTGAAAAGGGTTCATTTTTCAAGGCAGCCTAATTAGTATGCTTTCAATTGAAGTAGCATGAATTAATTGCTGAGAGCGTTTCAAGGAAGTCTTGGTGCTAAAACAAAAACACATCAGCTGAGCCCTTTAGATGATCCCTGGTGGTGATGTTCTATTGGAGTGATTGGATCCGAGTTGCAAAACTCCAGCTGAGGAGTGGATAAAAGCAAAATATTTCTATTTTGGGAAGGAAGGAAAGAAGGGAGGGAGGGAGAAGGAAGGAAGGAAGGAAGGAAGAAAAAAAGAAAGAAAGAAAGAAAGAAAGAAAGAAAGAAAGAAAGAAAGAAGGAAGGAAGGAAGGAAGGAAGGAAGGAAGGAAGGAAGGAAGGAAGGAAGGAGAGGGAGGGAGGGAGGGAGGGAGGGAGATGTCAAAGATGAAACTTTGGCAGCCATGTGTCTCTGCATTTCATCTTGGCTTTAGAATAAGGGAGGGAGGTGTTACTATCAAGTGAGTTAGATAACTTAGATAACTTAACCTGGAATTAAGGAGAAACTTCCTAACAGTGAGGACAATTAACCAGTGGAACAGCTGGCCTTCAGATATTGTGGGCGCTCCACTGGAGGTTTTTAAGAAGAGACTGGACAGTCACTTGTCTGAGATGCTTGAGCAGGGGGCTGGACTAGAAGACCTCCACGGTCCCTTCCAGCTCCATTCTATTCTATTCTATTCTAGTCTAGTCTAGTCTAGACTACATTACTCTAGTCTAGTCTAGTCTAGACTACATTACTCTACATTCTGTTCTGTTCTTTTCTATTCTATTCTATTCTATTTCAGATTCTATTCTATTCTATTCTATTCTATTCTAGTCTATTCTAGTCTAGTCTAGTCTAGTCTAGTCTATTTCTTATTCTATTCTATTCTAGTCTAGTCTAGTCTAGTCTAGTCTACATTCTATTCTATTCTATTCTATTCTATTCTATTCTATTCTATTCTAATTCTAATTCTAATTCTATTCTAGTGATCTTTTGAAACCCCTTTGATGGGTGCTTACCCATAGCTCTTAGCAAATCCAGTAAGCACAATCACTGAAGATGGATTCTCTGTCCCCAACATCTGGAAGACCATAAATTGAAGGTGTTCATGGGGAGTTGTCAAGAAAGTCCAGCTCTATTCTATTCAATATATTATGTCTCTAATAAGAAAACTCTATTTCACTGGAAGACTCAGAACCAAAGTATAAATAGACTTACTTCTTTTTCCAGATTTGGCTCCATTTTACATTTAAACATTTCAGGCAATACTTTCTGTTGTCCAAATTTTAACCTAGGTCGGTCTGTCTGTCTGTCTGTCTGTCTGTCTGTCTGTCTGTCTGTCTGTCTGTCTGTCTGTCTGTCTGTCTGTCTGTCTGTCTCTCTCTCTCTCTCTCTCTCTCTCTCTCTCTCCTTCTTTCTCTCTTTCTCTCTTTCTTTCCTTCTTTCCTTCTCTCTTTCTCTTTCTTTCTTTCTTTCTTTCTTTCCTTCTTTCTTTCCCGCTCTTTCTTTTTCTTTCTTTCTTTCTTTCTTTCTTTCTCTCTCTCTCTCTCTCTCTCTCTCTTTCTTTCTTTCTCTCGCTTTCTCTTTCTTTCTTTCTTTCTTTCTTTCTTTCTTTCTTTCTTTCTTTCTTTCTCTCTCTCTCTCTCTCTTTCCTTTCTTTCTTTCTTTCTTTCTTTCTTTCTTTCCTTTCTTTCTTTAACTGTGGGTTCCTTGGTGCTTTCTGAACCTGCTTGTTTTCTTGCAGACGTTTCATCACCCAACTAGGTAGCATCATCAGTGCTAGTGGCAAGGAGTGGGGTTTGCTGTCTGTTTATATACTCATGGCTTGCCCTGTGAGTGTTGGTGGGAATATTCTTGATGGCTTCTTCCAATGATCCTGGGTATCTAATCAATTTC
>NW_015390736.1:20847-32295 GCF_001527695.2 Protobothrops mucrosquamatus | reverse complement strand
AACTGTGGGTTCCTTGGTGCTTTCTGAACCTGCTTGTTTTCTTGCAGACGTTTCATCACCCAACTAGGTAGCATCATCAGTGCTAGTGGCAAGGAGTGGGGTTTGCTGTCTGTTTATATACTCATGGCTTGCCCTGTGAGTGTTGGTGGGAATATTCTTGATGGCTTCTTCCAATGATCCTGGGTATCTAATCAATTTCACAGTAACGTAACCAGGTTGGTTACCTGTTCCTCTTTCTTCCCACCTCATCCTCTTTGTGTCTAAATATCGTCGCCTAAGAGCCATCAAGAATTAATTCTCTCTTTCTGTGGGTGTATAAAATCGGCGTGAGTCAAGAGGAAAGAGTCTTAGCATTGACTAAGAGTCTTAGCATTGAAGTTTACGGATTGCAAACATGAGAATTGCCAGCTCTGATACCTATTAGTTAAAATAATTTGATTTCCTTCTATTGCAACAAGAGACTATCGAGATGAATGGATGTCGTAGCGTGTGATTAATTGACCAATCTCACCAAGCATATCCCTTTTCCCAACATCAGCACTTAAAATTACGTCCTTCAGCCAGTTTTACTCCGTCTTCGAATCAGCATAACGAATCAATACACGGAAAAGGGCAACAAGACATCTAATTATTTTATGACTCAGAAGTCGCCGTCCCATTAGAGGAAGAGAGAGGGCCGATGAAAAGAAGAGATTCGGGAAGCTAACCAGGTTAACATCTGATACTTTCATTTTTCCCCTCATTGTTTTCTAGAATACAAGACGTGCCAAGGATAACAACTTCCATTACACACCGGTACAGAGGCTTTGTTTATGTGGTGTGATTTTTCAGTCAGATTTTAGTCACCTCATCTATGGCCACAGAAGATAGCAAAATAATAACTGTGGGGGATATAACAGAAAAAAACAGAACAACAGAGTTGGGAGGGACCTGGGAGGTCTTCTAGTCCAGCCCCCTGCCCAAGCAGGAATCCCTATACCATTTCAGACAAACGGTTGTCCAATCTCTTCTTTAAAACCTCCAGTGATGGAGCACCCACGATTTCTGGAGGCAGGTTGTTCCACTGGTTAATTGTTCTAACTGTCAGGAAGTTTCTCCTTAGTTCTAGGTTGCTTCTTCTTTTGATTAGTTTCCATCCGTTACTTCTTGTCTTGCCTTCTGGGGCTCTGGAGAATGGGTTCACCCCCTTCTTCTTTGTGGCAGCCCCACAGATATTGGAAGACTGCTATCCTGTCCCCCCTTGTCCTTCTTTTCATCAAACTAGTCTCTGAGCTTGGTTGTTTTCTTGCAAATGTTTCATTAAGCCAACTAGCTATTTCCCAATTACTCAGTGATACACTGATGATGTTATCCAGTAGGGTGATGAAATGTTTGCAAGAAAACAACCAAACTCAGAGACCACCGAGGACCCCATCGTTCAATCAGGAGCTACAGATATTCTTTTCTGCTGAAACTAATTACTCAAAGATAAAGGAAGATCACAGAGTCTGTTGCAGTGATTGTCAACAGATGCTTTTGTAAGCCATTTAAGGGCAAAAAAAAAAAAAGGAATGCAGCTAAGATGCAGATATATTGATAAAACATTGCATAAGAAGGGACCTTGGAGGTCTTCTAGTCCAGCCCCCTGCTCAAGCAGGAGAACCTACACCATCTCAGACAGGTGATTGTCTAGCCTCTTCTTGAAAATCTCCAGTGATGGAGTGCCCACGATTTCTGGTGGTAAGTTGTTCCACTGGTTGATTGTCCTCACTGTCAGGAACTTTCTCCTTAATTCCAGGTTGCTTCTCTCTTTGATCAGTTTCCAATCATTGTTTCTCGTCCTTCCCTCTGGTGCAACCTGACCCCCTCTTCCTTGTGGCAGCCCCTCAGATACTGGAAGACTGCTATCATGTCTCCCCTGTTTCTTCTTTTCTTTAGACTGGCCAAACCCAAGTCCTGCAGCCGTTCTTCTCATGTTTTGGTCTCCAGACCTTGGATCATCTTAGTTGCTCTTCTCTGAATTTTTTCCCAAACTCTCAACATCTTTTTTTGTGATATGGTGTCCAAAACTGGCTGCAGTATTCCAGGCGTGGTCTCACTAGGGCTTTATAAAGTGGTACTAAATTCTGCTGCAAATTACTACAACGACAATAATCGAACACCTTGAAAGATCAGCATCACCATCTTTGCAAAAAGGGGTTTTTCTTTCTTTCCAGCTTTTTAATAGAATAATTGGTGGATCTTAAGATACAAAAGCGTCGAGCACCCTCAACGTCATAATCCATCAAGGGAGAATTTGGAGAGTGAATTTAAGTTCTAATCATGGTTTAGCTGCCACGATAGCCATTATCTTCTGATTAAAGTGAAGAGCTTTTGATATACCAAAAGCAGGGCGTTTATCCCCTTTCGTCTGACAGTTAATTCTCTTTGATTCCCAAGCAACAGTGAAGGATTAGAAGTGTGCTTTTTTTGTCACACGCTCCCAGCTGATTTCAGTCGCCTTCCCACCTTGCCTTAATCTTCAAAATTGTTTTTAAAGTGAGAGGGCAGATTATTATATCCTTGCCATTAAAAATAAAAATAAAAAAATCTTAAGGGCTTTTGATACAATCTAACTGGTGGGATTCTATCAAATCAAATCCGATAGAGGATTCTATCAAATCTGCTTTCAAGAGCTCAAAAACCAGGAACAGGGAAAGGCAGAGACGAAGGGACACAATTCTTTTCAACGCCCCTGTGATTGTGACAAACCCTCCACCAAGTTTAGAGACAGTTTGGTCTAGAGATTAAGCCTAGAAACCAGGAGGTAATGAGTTCTAATCCTGCCTTAGGCGTGAAAGCTGGCTGTCGTGGTTCCGAAAGAAGCAGCTTTTCAAAGTACTTTGAGGCTTTGCTTACCTTAAAGAATCCTTTTATTGCTACATACCTTCGGCACAAGCCAAAAACTGAATCCTCCGACCCGCAATCACCCGTAACAAAGCATAACTCACTCCTTCATTTCACAGTCATCAATCACGTTCTCCAATTAGTTTGAAGTGTGAACTTTCCCTCCCGTAACTCCTCTGGTTACAGCTGACCTTGGCAACATTGTACTGAAATATTGTTGTGGCTAACTATCCCCCGAGTACTTACTTTCCCACCCACTATTCTAACATTGTCTGACTTTAACTCTAGAAGTGATATGCAGGTTAAATAAAACATGTTTGCTTCTTCATATATGGCAAGCAAGAACATCTGAGGTTAGCAGTCGTGACACTGGCTGGGTGACCTGGGACCCATCACCAGGTGACAGCTGGCTTTTATGCTTAAGGCAGGACTTGAACTTAAGGCAGGACTTGAACTTGGTGGAATTCTATAAAATCAAATCCGATAGAGGATTCTATCAAATCTGCTTGATTTCTATCTCCTGATGATTTGCCCAAAGTCGCCCAACTGGACTTTTATGCCTATCCAACAAATTCTCTTCAAGTTTACTTCTGAAGCTTCAAGTTTGTTCCTGCAGTTTCACGTTCCTGCATGACACAGGGGTGAGTTGGCTTCTGAAGGACAATTAATTGGAGCATGGAACAGTAAACTCTCCTGCACCAAACTCTCCAGTTTTGGTCGCCACGATGTAAAAAAGAGGTTGAGACTCTAGAAAGAGTGCAGAGAAGAGCAACAAAGATGATTAGGGGACTGGAGGCTGAAACATATAAGGAACGGTTGCTGGAATTGGGTATGGCCAGTTTAATGAAGAGAAGGACGAGGGGGGACATGATAGCAGTCTTCCAGTATCTCAGGGGTTGCCCCAAAGAAGAGGGAGTCAAGCTATTCTCCAAAGCACCTGAAGGCAGGATGATGATGATGATAATAGTAATAATAATAATAATAATAACAACAATAACAATAACAATAACAACAATAGTAATAATAGTAATAATAATAGTAATAATAATAATAGTAATACCAATAGTAATAGCAATAATAATAATAAAGTTGGAAGGGACCTTGGAGGTCACTGCTCAGGCAGGAAACCCTATGCCAGAGGTAGGCAATCTTGGCTCTTTTATGACTCATGGACTTCAACTCCCAGAATTCCTGAGCCAGCTATAAAAGTCATAAAAGAGCCAAGGTTGCCTACACCTGCCCTATACCATTTCAGACAAATGGCTGTCCAGTCTCTTCTTAAAAACTTCCAGTGTTGGAGCATTCACCATTTTTGGAGGCAGGTTGTTCCACTGATTAATTGTTCTAACTGTCAGGAAGTTTCTCCTTAGTTCTAGGTTGCTTCTCTCCTTGATTAGTTTTCATCCATTGCTTCTTGTCCTGCCTTCAGGTCCTTTGGAGAATAAGTTGACCCCCCCACTCTTCTTTGTGGCAATCCCTGAGATATTGGAAGACTGCTATCATGACCTCCCTAGTCCTTCTTCTCATTAAACTAGACATACCCAATTCTTGTTCTGCCCTCAGGTGCTTTGGACAATTGATTAACCCCTTCTTCTCTGTGATAGCCCTTCAAGTAGCACAAGATAGCTATCATGTCACACCTAATCCTTCTCTTTGTTAAAGTAGTCATACCCAGTTCCCACAACCATTCATTGTATGTTTTAGCCTCCAGTCCCCTGATCATCTTTGGTCCTCTTCTCTGCACTCTTTCCAGAGTCTCAATATCTTTTTTTGTATCATGGTGACTAGAACTAGACCCAGTATTCCAAGTGTGGTCTATCCAAAGCGATATATAAAGCAGTACTAACACATCACATGAACTTATCCCAAAGGTGTTTTTTTTTTCAGAAGGCAACTGGACTTTCTTGTTTTTCTTTGAAGACCTTTCTCTTCTCCTCCAAGAAGCTTCTTCAGCTCTTTTCTTCAAATTTCTTGGATGAGAAGGATCCCAGGATATTGCATCCGTCATAAACCAGAACCAGTTGCCAAGCATCTGATCACATGACTATAGGGATGCTGCGATGCTCCCATGTAAAAAACGGTCACGAGCGACGTCACTAAATGAATTGTTGTAAGTCAAGGATTACCTGTACATAGTTTAATGCGAAAAGGATCGTGCAGTTTGGTACCCCTGAAATCTAGAGTAAAGATACAACAGTTTCGGCCTGACGCCAGATAAAATTCACACAGGAGTTCTGCAAACTTTTATTTACTAGCAGCTCCATTACATGAATATTAATCAAGAGCTGTGTGTCACATGAATATTGCACAAATACATCATGCAGAATGGATGGGGAAAATACCTTTGCTGTGATTACAAAAACCCCTGTGGGAAAAAAAAACTTTTTGGGTGAGCCAAGAAACCGCAAGACAGATAAACAGCCTACAGCTAGAATACAGCTTTAGCACTAAGAACATTGATTTAGGAATAGTTATTAGGAGAACTAAGAACAACTTTTTCAGACACGAGATAAGGGTAATGGGAATAAGGCATAGATGTGGACAGAGTATTAGTGTTTTTTTTAAAAAAAAATTATTAGTGGTTGAAGGCATTTATCATTTGCCATCCTCTTTTCACAAGCTTTCCTTATTTTCTGAAATAAAAGTCTCGCCAGACATTGAAAAGAGATAGAAAAACAAACGAACTTTCCAGCCAGCCGTGTCCTGCAGCTGCCAAAAAAGCTAACATAGTGCTGGGCTGCATCAACAGAGGGAGAGAATCAAGATCACGTGAAGGGTTAATACCACTTTACAAGGCCTTGGTAAGGCCACACTTGGAATACCGCATCCAGTTTTGGTCACCGCGATATGAAAAAGAAGAACAGAACAGAGAAACAGAATTGCATGTACACACACACACACACACACACACACACACACACACACACACATAGACATCATCAGTGCTAGAAGGGAGGGAGGTTTGTGGGAGGAGGAGCAGAGCAGGAGGAGGAGGAGGAGGAGGAGGACTGTGGGGTCCATGGTGCTCTCTGAGCTTGGTGGTTTTCTTGCAGATGTTTCATTATCCAGCTATGTAACATCATCAGTGCTAGATGGGACTGGGCCTTGCAGGGGAGGAGGAGGAGGAGGAGGACTGTGGGGTCCGTGGTGCTCTCTGAGCTTGGTGGTTTTCTTGCAGACGTTTCATGACCCAACTAGGTAACATCACCAGTGCTAGAAGGGTTTGTGGAGAGGAGGAGGAGGAGGAGGAGGAGGAGGAGGAGGAGGGCTGTGGTGTCCGTGGTGCTCTCTGAGCTTGGTGGTTTTTTTGCAGACATTTCATGACCCAACTAGGTAACATCATCAGTGCTAGTGGGGTTTTATCCCTATACAAAGACAGCAAACTCTAGAAGAGCAAACCCCACTTCTTTCTAGAAAGAACCTTGATGGAGCATTTTGGTCCATCCTTCTGGAAGTCCGGTTGGTGCTCTAGTATATTCTCCATCTAATCTGCATCATCATCATCATCCTCACCGGGAGCTTGACAATGTGATCTGAAAGAAATTACTTTCCTTATTTCTAAAGCTCCAATTCATGAATACATAGGAGCAAAAGTCCACCAGTCATAAAAGGGCCAAGTTTGAAGACCCCTGGTCTGGATCCAAGCCCGCAGTTTCCTCAAAATGGCCGACTGAGGAATTCTGGGAATTGAAGTCCACCCATCATAAAAGGGCCAGGTTTGAAGACCCCTGGTCTGGATCCAAGCCCTCAGTTTCATCAAAATGGCCGACTGAGGAATTCTGGGAGTTGAAGTCCACCAGTCATCAAAGGGCCAAGTTTGAAGACCCCTGGTCTGGATCCAAGCCCGCAGTTTCATCAAAATGGCCGACTGAGGAATTCTGGGAGTTGAAGTCCACCAGTCATAAAAGGGCCAGGTTGGAAGACCCCTGGTCTGGATCCAAGCCCGCAGTTTCATCAAAATGGGCGATTGAGGAATTCTGGGAATTGAAGTCCACCCGTCATAAAAGGGCCAAGTTTGAAGACCCCTGGTCTGGATCCAAGCCCTCAGTTTCATCAAAATGGCCGACTGAGGAATATAAGAGAGGGGGGGTTCCCCTGTCTGTCATGCTTCTTAATTTATTTTAAATGTGTGAATCAAATGAGATGTGAAAGGATGTGAATCCCTGTAAATCACTGTGTTAAATTTAGCCATTACATTAATCCGAAGTAATGCTGTTGATATTCACTTAATTCAATCTTCATGCCCAAATGCTTGTTAAATCTTTTAATCTGGTCCCACCTCTTTTTGTTTGCCAGGGGGATGCCTGACATGTCACTCAAAGTTGGGCTAGATCTCTGTCTATAAATCTTCCTACTGCTTTAATCTCTGTCTGCCACATGACCAAGCCTTAGTTCGACCAGACATTTTAAATTTTGGTCACCACAATTTTAAAAAGATGTCGAGACTCTGGAAAGAGTGCAGAGAAGAGCAACGAAGATGATTGCTGGAATTGGGGCTGGAATTGGGGATGTCTAGTTTAATGAAGAGAAGGACGAGGGGGGGGACATGATAGCAGTGTTCCAGTATCTCAGGGGCTGCCCCAAAGAAGAGGGAGTCAAGCTATTCTCCAAAGCCCCTGAAGGCAGGACAAGAAGCAACGGATGGAAACTAATCAAGGAGAGAAGCAACCTAGAACTAAGGAGAAACTTCCTGACTGTGAGAACAATTAACCAGTGGAACCACCTGCCTCCAGAAGCAGTGAATGCTCCAACACTGGAAGTTTTTAAGAAGAGACTGGACAGCCATTTGTCTGAAATGGTGTAGGGTTTCCTGCCTGAGCAGGGGGTTGGACTAGATGACCTCCAAGGTCTAGTCTAGTAAAAAAGAAGGACCTGGGGCAACGTGATAGCAGCGTTCCAATATTTGAGGGTCTGCCACAAAGAAGAGGGGGGACAACCTATTCTCCAAAACACCTGAAGGCAAAAACAATGGGTGGAAATTAATCAAGGAGAGAAGCAACCTGGAACTAAGGAGAAATTTCCTAATGTTGAGAACTATCAACCAGTGGAACGACTTACCTTCAGAAGTCACTGGAAGCTTTCAAGAAAAGAGTGGACAGCCATTTGTCCGACATGGTATAGGGCAGTGGTGGCGAATGTATGGCACGGGTGCCAGAGGTGGCACTCAGAGCCCCCTCTGTGGACACGCGTGCCATCGCCCCAGTCCTAGGCCTTCAGCTGGGTTTTATAAAACCTTTTTACTTTAGGACTCTGCCGCCATGTGCAAAAAAAAAAAGGTTCAATCAATCAGTCAATTTCAACTTCTTGCGGGGAAAAAAAAGATCTTGCAAAGTTGGAATTGATTGATTGAACTTTTTATTCCCACCCAGTCTGCCGTTACCACCGCAGCCACGCCCACCCAATGGGCCACACCCACCCGGCACCCGACGATGCATATGTGGGTTTTGGGTTGCAGTTTGGGCATTCGATCTCTAAAAGGTTCGTCATCATTGGTATAGGGTCTCCTGCTCAAGCAGGACTAGATGATCTCCAAGTTCCTTTCCAACTGTTATTCTATTCTATACAAAAAAATAATTAAGGAGAAAGTGATATTTCGTAGCCCTTCACTTTATTTTCACATGGGGGACTTCTGTTAATTTACAGCACTTTTCAAAGCAAAGCAGAGTCCCGCTGATGTTCTGATTGTCTGCTACTCCTGTGGACCTCTGTTTCTAACTTGCAAATGCTAGAGCATCTGGGGAGACATAGCTTAGCTTAGCTTGTCAGAGGTGGACACTACAAGATTTCACAGGACTTGATTGATTATTTCAATTTATACAGCTGCCCTTCTCAGATACATAACTCTGGGCAGCTCACAATAATTAAAAACCGATATGAAAGAACGAAATAGTAATATAAAAACCCATATATAAATAAATAGCCTCTTTGCTTGCAACTCACCACAATGAAATAGCCTTTCATTTTGTGGTCTCCATAGCCTTACGGTCAAGGATGAAACTTTTGGCAGCTACGTGCCTCTGTGTTTCAACTTGCTTTTACAGTAAGCGGGGGGAGAGATGTTGCTTTCAAATGGGTTAGATGGAGAAACAAAATTTCTACTATTCCACTGAAGACCTTGAGAGCCTGAAACCCTTTCAAGGACACTGGAACATGTGTGGATTTGAAGCAGACAGTTCCCATAACAAAGCAAACTTATTTCTATGGACTACGTAAGATGTTGGGGATTTGGCTGGGAAAATTATTGTCTAAGTCTATGAACTGGTGTTGGAACCTCAGAGTTAGTTTTGCTTTGACATTACCACGCAGTGTATTCAATAAACAGTAAGATTTCAGAGAGGGAATGAACTTGGAGTTTTATTTGGATTCTCAAACCGATGTTGATACTTTCTATATATTCCTTCACCTGGTTCACGTACAAAGCTGTTTGACAGGATATAGTTGCCCTCCTATAGAAATTAGTTTGCTGTGTTGTGATTACGTGCCAGCCTGTGATCTCGGTAGCTGAGTCTCAGGAATCAGAGGAGGAGGAGGGGCCTGGAGAGCCATCAGAATTGGACGGAGGCTCTGATGAGCTACAGAACTTACAAACTAATGAAGAGGCTGGTCCGTCCACTCATGATCAAGCTAAGAGCCAGCTGTGCTGGGAAGCTGAGTCGGACTCAGAGGAAGCACAGCTGGAAGACCTCAGAGACACTCATAAATGTAGACAGGTCACACGAGTAGGACAGAGGGAGGCAATGGGATGACTCCAGGGAAAGAGGAGAAAGCAGTGAGAAGCGATGCCTTGGGGGCTGTGTAACAAAAAGGGAATGTGTGGGCAGGGCTGGTTGCTGGAGGCAACTGTTTGCAAAGAACTTCAGTGTCTAGAGATCATGGTCTGTTTATTTTGCCTGTGAGTTATTTGACTTGTGCTACGTTTTGCTTTTGCAAAAAAAGTGTTGGAAAAGTGTTCTGTTGCTTTTGTTTTTCTGGGACAATTATCAGGTCTGTAATTCAAATAAAAAGGGTTTATTTTCCAGTCTACTGTTCAAAGACGGGTTGTCTTTGTGAAGTAACAAGGACATGCATAGGCTGGGACAGAACATGCTGCTTCAGTTGCATGTTTGATCCACTAGATCAGGGGTCCCCAAACTGTGGGCCATGGCAGCATCCTCACGGTCACAGGATCAAAATTTAAGTGCTTGTCCGCTGACTCGTATTTATGACGGTTGCTTCATCCAAGGGTCACGTGATCAAAATTCAGATGCTTGGCAACTGACTCGTATTTATAATGGTTGCCGTGTCCCAAGGGTCACGTGATCAAAATTCAGACGCTTGGCAACTGACTCGTATTTATGACAGTTGCTGTGTTCCGAGGGTCACGTGATCAAAATTCAGACACTTGGCAACTGACTCGTATTTATGACAGTTGCCGTGTCCTGAGGATCACGTGATCAAAATTGGCAACTGACTCGTATTTATGATGGTTACTTCATCCTGAGCGTCACGTGATCAAAATTCAGACATTTGGCAACTGACTCGTATTTATGACAGTTGCCGTGTCCTGAGGATCATGTGATCAAAATTGGCAACTGACTCGTATTTATGACGGTTACTTCATCCCAAGTGTCACATGATCAAATTCAGATGCTTGCCAACTGACTTGTATTTATAACGGTTGCTATGTCCCGAGGGTCACGTGATCAAAATTCAGACGCTTGGCAACTGACTCGTATTTATGACGGTTGCAGTATCCCGGGGTCAAATGATCAATTTTTTGTGACCTTCAGATGAGTAAAGCCAACGAGGAAGCCAGATCCACTTAACAACTGGGTTACTTCAGAATTGCAGTGACTCACCTTAAAAACTCATTTAACATCTGTCTTGCTTAGCAACATAAACTTTGGGTTCAGTTGCGGCCATAAACCAGGGACTACTAATCTGTATCAAAATAGCTTTGCTGCTGCAATTGCCTGTTTGATCCTCTAGATGGCAGGATGCCCCAGGCACTCGCTTACATTCCTGCCCTACTGTTCACCTTAAATAAAATAACAATAAAAAAAGGGCTGAATTAGATTTGATTCTCCTATCAGCAGAAGCTTAAAACAGAGGGGAAAAGGGGGTCTATTCTGAATACTTTTTTTTTTATGTGCTTGCTGTTGCCAGGGCAACCGTTTTCCCCGGGTATCCTAAATGCTCAGCCACTTTGACACTTTTCGGATTCCAGTTCTTAGAAAATTAAGCCTGTGTCACAGCATCGGTGCAGGGAGAAACTCGAATAGAATAGAGCTGGAAGGGACCTCGGAGGTCTTCTAGTCCAGCCCCCTGCTCAAGCAGGAGAACCTATACCATTTCAGACAAATTATTGTCCGATCTCTTCTTAAAAACCTCCAGTGATGGAGTACGCACGATTTCTGGAGGCAACTTCTGTTCCACTGGTTGATTGTCCTCACTGTTAGGAAGCTTCTCCTTAATTCCAGGTTGCTTCTCTTTTAGAGAATGAGGACAATGTTAGGCTATTAGTGTTAAACTATTAGAGAATGAGGACAGCGTCCAAAACAGCCACACCAGATTCTGAAAAAGATGGCATTTTCCTACAATTCC
>NW_015390736.1:14879-20478 GCF_001527695.2 Protobothrops mucrosquamatus | reverse complement strand
GCACGATTTCTGGAGGCAACTTCTGTTCCACTGGTTGATTGTCCTCACTGTTAGGAAGCTTCTCCTTAATTCCAGGTTGCTTCTCTTTTAGAGAATGAGGACAATGTTAGGCTATTAGTGTTAAACTATTAGAGAATGAGGACAGCGTCCAAAACAGCCACACCAGATTCTGAAAAAGATGGCATTTTCCTACAATTCCAAGTGAAAAGACCTGTTGGATGCAACTTTGGGGTAAGGGAAAGCTGGCATTCCATTAAAAAGGTGGTGGTAACCCCAGAAAAAGGAGATGGGAGAGGCTTAGAATAAAACTGAATGCAGAAAAAGATTCATTGAGTCAGGAATGGCATAATAACAGAATAACAAGAGTTGGAAGGGACCTTGGAGGTCTTCTAGTCCAGCCCCCTGCTCAAGCAGGAGAACCAATACCATTTCAGACAAATGGGTTGTCCAGTCTCTTCTTAAAAGCTTCCAGAAGCATTCTCTTAAATAAGATCTGAACATTTTTACTTGGCTGCTCAAAACCATCCAGGCTCACTTCAACCTTCTTGAGATGTTTCCACTCATCTTCACTGCCACAGAAAATAATGCTGTAAGAAATGTTCCAAATGTGTGTGTTTTTTTTTCAAAAGACAACTGGACATTCTTGCTTCCCCCCCCCCCTCCACTTCTCATCCAAGAAGCTTCTTCATTGGGGCAACCACAACTTGGATGATTGAGAATCTCCATAGACATTTGCCAAAAGAAAAGTATTATTTAATATGGAACAAGTGGTATGACTGGTTGGAGATTAGAAATAATAAATGAGAATAAACGTGGAAAGGTCAAAAAATGGAAAATGTGTGTATAATAACGTATAGTAATAATAATATGTATTATTTTTAGTATGAAGTATAGTATGAAGGAAGAAAAATGCAAACAAGAAACAACGGGACCACAAGGACAAATATATCTAAAGACGAATAAGGGGGGGAAATGTATATAATAGAAGATTACCGTTATGAAATTGCTGTTAAAAAAAAAAAGGAGGAGTATACACTGTGCATGTATGTGTGTTATATTTTGTTGTTTTAAAAAGTCATCCATGTCATGGTCGTCCCAAAGAAGAACCTTCTTGGATGAGAAGTGGGGGGGGGGGGGGGAGCAAGAATGTCCAAGTTGCCTTTTGAAGAAAGACATTTGGGAATTTCTCACAGCATTGTTTCCTGTGGCACGAACACAATCTGCAGTGAAGAGGAGTTAAAACATCTCAAGAAGGTTGAACTGAGCCTGGAACAGTTTTGAGCACCTTTGTCACCAAGGTGCTTTTTCAAAAGTTAATAATAATAATAATAATAAAGTTGGAAGGGACATTGGAGGTCATCTAGTCCAACCCCCTGTTCAGGCAGGAAACCCTTTACCATTCCAGACAAATGGCTGTCCAGTCTCTTCTTAAAAACTTCCAGTGTTGGAGCATTCACCGCTTCTGGAGGCAGGTTGTTCCACTGGTTAATTGTTCTCACTGTCAGGAAGTTTCTCCTTAGTTCTAGATTGCTTCTCTCCTTGATGAGTTTCCATCCGTTGCTTCTTGTCCTGCCTTCAGGCGCCTTGGAGAATAGCTTGACTCCCTCTTCTTTGGGGCAGCCCCTGAGATATTGGAACACTGCTATCATGTCCCCCCTCGTCCTTCTCTTCGTTAAACTGACTGAGCTTTCTTTGCTTTTCCTTCAAGATGTTTTGCTTCTTATCCAAGAAGCTTCTTCAGTGGATGAGAAACCATAAGTCTTCAAGGAAAAACAAAGAAAGTCCAGTTGCCTTTTGAAAAAAAAACATCTTTGGGTGTCGTACTTTTCATTCAGTAAGTCTTTCCCCAGCTATCAGCGTCTTCCTGAGCTTCTAATACGTCCATTAAACCCCAAGAGAAGAGAGAACTTTAGACACTGACCTTCTTCAGATGGGGAAGTGTGTTGAGTCAGACAAGCTTCAAAGACGGCTAGCATACACCTGTCATGAAACACAGGAGCAGCTTGAATCATCACTATGGGAAAGTTGTCCTACTGGACAATCACTTAAATATGAGCCAGCCATGTGTTGCAGCTGCCAAAAAGGCCAACACAGTGCTACACTGCATGAACAGAGGGATAGAATCAAGATCACGTGAAGTGTTAATACCACTTTACAATGCCTTAGTAAGGCCACACTTGGAATACTGCATCCAGTTTTGGTCACCACAATGTAAAAAAGATGTTGAGACTCTAGAAAGAGTACAGAGAAGAGCAACAAAGATGATTAGGGGACTGGAGGCTAAAACATATAAGGAACGGTTGCTGGAATTGGGTATGTCTAATTTAATGAAGAGAAGGACAAGGGGGGACATGATAGCAGTGTTCCAATATCTCAGGGGTTGCCACAAAGAAGAGGGAGTCAAGCCATTCTCCAAGGCGCCTGAAGGCAGGACAAGAAGCAATGGATGGAAACTAATCAAGGAGAGAAGCAACTTAGAACTAAGGAGAAACTTCCTGACAGTTAGAACAATTAACCAGTGGAACAACCTGCCTCCAGAAGCGGTGAATGCTCCAACACTGGAAGTTTTTAAGAAGAGACTGGACAGGCATTTGTCTGAAATGGTGTAGGGTTCGTGCCTGAGCAGGGAGTTGGACTCGATGACCTCCAAGGTCCCTTCCAACTTTTTTATTTTATTATTATTATTATTATTATTATTATTATTATTATTATTATTATTATTATTATTATTATTATTATTATTATTATTAACCCTCAAACATTTTAAAATTATTTTTGACATTTGTTGCAAGTCTTAGTTCATTCTGAGCCTCAGCTTTCCTGACTTCATCTTTGCAGATTCGGGCTATATACTGGTATTCTGCCTTAGTTATGTGTCCCTTTTTCCATTTTTTGTACTTATCCTTTTTTTTTCTCAGTTTATCAGAGTGTTCTTTGTATAATAACCATGCTGGTTTCTTTTTGGATTTCTTGTTTTTTTCTTTTTCGGTGGTATTGCACTGGATTGGGCTTTTATAATCATACTTCTTAAAGTTTCCCAAGCTTCTTGAGTTGTTTTCCCCTTTAAGATTTTAGTCAATGGAATCCTTCCCAAGCTCTTGCTAGGTTTGGTGAAATCAGCTCTTTTAAAGTCTAAGTTTCGGTTTTTTTCCCCCTTGTATCTGCATGATATTGAATTCCATTATGACATGGTCACTCTCCCCCAAAGTTCCTACAACTTCAACCCCCTCTATCATTTCATCTCTGCTAGTAAGAATTACATCCTCTAACTTTTGGATGACAAAGTTGTCAGTTAGGCTCATAAGGAACCTGTTCAATTTCCCATGATGCAGAGTTTGTTTCCCAGTTGATGTCAGGATGGTTAAAGGCTCCCATTACTATTGTGGTATGTTTCCTACATACCTTAGTTAACTGATCAGCAAACAGTTCATCTATTTCTTCTGCTTGGTTGGGTGGCCTGTAGTATACGCCTATAGCAATGTCATTCTTTTTTTCCTTTTATATTGACCCATATGGATTCTAGGAGGTTTTCATCTTTGGCATTGTGTATTTCTGTAGGGATGTAGTGATCTTTTATATATAATGCAACTCTACCTCTACCAGGTCTGTTTCTTCTGAATAGTTTGCATCCTTCCATCAGTACATTCCAGTTGAGAGTTTCATTCCACTTAGTTTCGATAATGGCAACTGTATCATAGCTTCCCTCATATACTAGTACTTCTAGTTCATCCTGTTTGTTCCCCAAAACTTTGAGCGTTGGCTTATAGGCATCTGAATCGTTTATGGCTGATCCTGTGTTCTTTATATCTGAGTTTTCTTTCCTTCCCATCACTCCCTTCCTTCTTGTTTGATTGATTAGCTTGGGGTTTAAGCTTTGGATTGGGTCCTTAGGAATGTTTTTTAAGAGAAAGAGAACGAAAAACTACCTGACCTGGTAAGTAATTAAAGTTTGTAAGCATCCTCTAAGGCCAGGGGTAGGCAACCTTGGCTCTTTTATGACTGGTGGACTTCAACTCCCAGAATTCCTGAGCCAGTCATGCTGAGGGGAAAGGGAGAGGTTTCCAAAATGAGCTATGCTGGCTCAGGAATTCTGGGAGTTGAAGTCCACGAGTCATAAAAGAGCCAAGGTTGCCTACCCCTGTCTAAGGCAGATGAGTGGCAAACAAGCCAAAGAGATAGATAGATAGATAGATAGATAGATAGATAGATAGATAGATAGATAGATAGATAGATAGATAGATAGATAGATAGATAGATAGATAGATAGATAGATAGATAGATAGATTGCTCCTGCATAGTCCAGACAACAATGACATTTAAAATAATATCTGTCTGTCTGTCTGTCTGTCTGTCTGTCTGTCTGTCTGTCTGTCTGTCTATCATATCTGTCTGTCTGCCTGTCTATCTATCGTATCTGTCTGTCTATTTCCATCATCTCTCTCTCCCTCTCCTATCTATCTATCTATCTATCTATCTATCTATCTATCTATCTATCTATCTATCTATCTATCTATCTATCTATCTCTATCTATCTATCTATCTATCTATCTATCTATCTATCTATCTATCTATCTATCTATCTATCTATCTATCATCTCTCCAACCACCCAACCACCCAGTCAACCCACTGTTCAGCTACCCAGCCACCTAACCATATCCATCCATCCATCCGTCTGTCCGTCCGTCCGTCCATCATCCATCCCCTATTACTGATACTTACAATGGAAATCAAAGATTAAGTCATTGTTTCTGCCATTGTTTGATACCCGATAAGCGTTAGGAAATGGTACAATTCTTTTTGATTACCTGTCACTAGTCGAGCAGGGTTTGCAACATATCTCAGGTGTCAGAATTTTTCTTGCAGCTTTCTAACGTTGCATGTCAAATACCTCTGGCACGATCATAAAAGGATGATCTCGCAATCTCTAAGGCATCTCTCCCTCTAAAATGAGAGACGTATATTTTGTGATAATGCCATGACTTTGTCTCCTTCTTGCACTTAAGATGATTGATGGAGAGGCAATCATTCTGTCTCTTGGGTATTGATACAGGGGTGTGAGTGGACTTCGGGTTTTTTGTGTGCCGTGTGTTAAACCACAATTCCTTCTTTCCAGGCCGGTCTGGAGCTTCGATCTTATGTACAACCAACTTACAACCATTTGTTGAGTGACTGTTTGAAGTTACAGGGGCTTTGAAAAAAGTAACTGATGACCTTTATTCACAGTGATGATGTTACCTAGTTAACTAGACATTGGGTATGTCTAGTTTAATGAAGAGAAGGACGAGGGGGGACATGATAGCAGTGTTCCAATATCTCAGGGGCTGCCCCAAAAAAGAGGGAGTCAAGCTCTTTTCCAAGGCGCCTCAAGGCAGGACAAGAAGCAACGGATAGAAACTAATCAAAGAGAGAAGCAACCTAGAACTAAGGAGAAACTTCCTGACAGTTAGAACAATTAACCAGTGGAACAACCTGCCTCCAGAAGCGGTGAATGCTCCAACACTGGAAGTTTTTAAGAAGAGACTGGACAGCCATTTGTCCGAAATGGTATAGGGTTTCCTGCCTGAGCAGGGGGTTGGACTAGATGACCTCCAAGGTCCC
>NW_015390736.1:10170-12039 GCF_001527695.2 Protobothrops mucrosquamatus | reverse complement strand
AAAGAAAGAAAGAAAGAAAGAAAGAAAGAAAGAAAGAAAGAAAGAAAGAAAGAAAGAAAGAGGGAGGGAGGGAGGGAGGGAGGAAAGGAGGGAAGGAGAAAAAAAGGAAGAAAAAAGGAAGGAAGGAGAAAGGAAGGAAGGAAGGAAGGAAGGAAGGAAGGAAGGAAGGAAGGAAGGAAGGAAGGAAGGAAGGAAGGAAGGAAGGAAAAACAAAAACGGTATGTAATTTCATTAATATTCTCCCAGAGGTTCTTTAGAAACAATAAATATATATTTTTTTTTATAAACAAACTTTATTGATTTTTTTTCCCCCCGAAATAAACAAACATACAATTATGGCATAAATATTTTGACATTTCCTTTCTTTCTTTTTTTGGTGGCACTTTTAAAAATACATTAATTACAATAGTCCTTAGGAAGAGATATGGGTGGGATGGAAGGAGAGATAGTAGGCACTAGAATACTTTCACAAAATGAATTCTTGAACTTTAAAATTTTGAAGGATGAGCTTACCTAGCTTGGTGGTGAAATATCTGCAGGAAAACAACCAAACTCAGAGACCATTAAGAAACCTTAGAATCTTAGAATAGAATAGAGCTGGAAAGGACCTTGGAGGTCTTCTAGTCCAGCCCCCTGCTGAAGCAGGAGAACCTACACCATCTCAGACAGGTGAATGTCCAGTGAAACCAGACATGTCTTTAAAAAGCAACATGAATGTGTCCAAGAAGTATTCAGGAGTCAAGTTTGTCTTGAACGAGAATCTCTTCCTCTCCATCTCCCTATCTCCATTGCCATCTCCTCCATCTCCATCCTCCATCATCTCCATCCTCCACCTTCTCTATCATCTCCATATCCGTCTCCTCCATCTCTTTCTACTCAATCTCCATCTTCTTTATCTTCTCATCTCCCTCTCCACTCTATTGTCATCTCCATCTCTGTAGCCATCTCCCTATCTTCATCTCTATCTGCATCTTTTATGCCTTCTTATCTCCATCTCCACTCTATCTCTATCTTTACCTCTGCGTCTTCATTTCCCTCTCTATGTCAATCATCTTCTCTATCTTCTCCTCCTGCTTCTCCATCTCCCTATCTCCATCTCTATCGGCATCTTTTCTACCTTCTCATCTCCGTCTCCACTCTATCTCCTTCTTTACCTCTGCATCTTCATCTCCCTATGTTGAACTTCATCTTCTCTATCTTCTCCTTCTCCATCTCCCTATCTCTAACTCCCTATCTCCATCTCCATCTTTATCTTCATCTCCATGTCCTCCATCTCCATCCTCCATCATCTCTATCATCTTCATCTCCCCCATCTCCTTCTACTTGATCTCCATCTTCTTTATCTTCTCATCACCATCTCCATTCTATCATCAACTCCATCTCGGCAGCCATCTCCATCTCTATTTGCATCTTTTATACCTTCTCATCTCCATCTCCACACCATTTTTACCTCTGCATCTCCTTCTCTATGTCGATCTTCGTCTTCTCTGTCTTCCTCATTTGTGAGAATAGAATAGAATAGAATAGAATCTGGAAGGTACCTTGGAGGTCATCTAGTCCAACCCCCTGCTCAGGCAGGAAACCCTAGACCATTTCAGACAAATGCCTGTCCAGTCTCTTCTTAAAAACTTCCAGTGTTGGAGCATTCACCGCTTCTGGAGGCAGGTTGTTCCACTGGTTAATTGTTCTCACTGTTAGGAAGTTTCTCCTTAGTTCCAGGTTGCTTCTTTCCCTGATTTAGTTTCCATCCGTTGCTTCTTGTCCTGCCTTCAGGCGCTTTGGAGAATAGCTTGACTCCCTCTTCTTTGGGTCAGCCCCTGAGATACTGGAAGGCTGCTATCATGTCCCCCCTCGTCCTTCTCTTCATTA
>NW_015390736.1:0-7488 GCF_001527695.2 Protobothrops mucrosquamatus | reverse complement strand
AGAAGAAGAAGAAGAAGAAGAAGAAGAAGAAGGAGAAGAAGAAGAAGAAGAAGAAGAAGAAGAAGAAGAAGAAGAAGAAGAAGAAGAAGAAGAAGAAGAAGAAGAAGAAGAAGAAGAAGAAGAAGAAGAAGAAGAAGAAGAAGAAGAAGAAGAAGAAGAAGAAGAAGAAGAAGAAGAAGAAGAAGAAGAAGAAGAAGATGATGTTGTTTCAGTTTCCAGGCCTTTAATCATCTTAGTTGCTCTTCTCTGCACTTTTTCCAAAGTCTCAGCATCTTTTTTGTAACGTGGTGACCAAAACTGGATGGGGTATTCCAGTATTAGTGCAGTTTTAGTGAACTCTCTCTGTTTGTCCTTAGCTAATGTGAATATCTTGAATTTTGCCCTGCTAGGTGTGCAATCAAGCTCTATCATGAGCGAAAATATTTTAGAGTGCACATCCTTTTTCAAAGTGGTGGTCATCTTTAGAATAGAATAGAATAGAATAGAATAGAATAGAATAGAATAGAATAGAATAGAATAGAATAGAATAGAAAATATGGAATGGAATGAAATGGAATGGAATGGAATAGAATAGAATAGAATAGAATAGAGAATACAGAATAGAATAGAATAGAATAGAATACAGAATACAGAATACAGAATACAGAATACAGAATACAGAATACAGAATAGAATAGAATAGAATAGAATAGAATAGAATAGAATAGAATAGAATAGAATAACAGAATCTTTAGGTCGGACCCATGGTGACTGAGGAATTCTGGGAATTGCAGTCCACACACGGGCTGAAGAATTCTTGAAGCTGAAGACGACACAGGGAGGCTGAGGGATTCTGGGAGTTGAAGTCCACACATGGTGCAATGGAGCTTGATTCCTAAGAGGGAGGGAATTGCATTCCAGAGGAGTATGAGGCAACTCAGACCAGATAATATGTGGGAGAGAAAGAAGGAGAACATAACCCTTCTTAATAATTCCCAGAGTATATTGTAGATGCAGATGGTAGAGACTTCGGTTTGGCAAGATTCTGTCTATAGGTCTGAGAACAATGAAGAACTCAGACTGGAAGATTCCCCTCATTTCAGTCTTGAGTCTGGGCCTGACACATTGTTCACAAAAAGGATGGCATATTCAGCATGGCCAGTAATAAGATTCTCATTTCCCAGAAGACAAATCGAAATATTTCCTCTTCATGTCCTCTAACCCCCCCTGGATGCCCTTTATCAAACAAATTCACTTTTTTTCCTTTTTTGTTTTTTTTTTCCTTCTGGGAATGCAAGCATATTTCAAAGCTAAATACTTGGCTGCAATCACCAATGGTTTGGATTTATTTTCCACATTTCCTACGAACGGCTGTGGTGTTAATATAAGCCTGGAGGGATTTATCTATTTGTCGTCCTGCTTGCTCGCTTTACATCTCTCCTTTGTGTTCAGAAGGAACATCTGAGGCAATTCACATTTTAACATGAATAAAAGAAGAAAAATGAAGGATTTATGATTGACAGCAATATGCCAGTTAGATACACCTCAAGATAGAGAAAAAGGTAGAGGTAGGGATACATAGGAACCAGGCATTGAGTCCATAGTATTCCAATAGAAATGTCCACAATAATATTTGTCTTATGTTGCCTATCCAGTCTGGCAGGAATAGCCAACACCCCAGAAGACAAGCTCAGGATCCAAAAAGATCTTGACCAACTTGAACAATGGACCGTATCCAACAAAATGAGTTTTAATGTGGAGAAAAGCAAAGTTTTACATTTAGGCAGGAAAAATCAAAGGTTTAAGTTCAGATTAGGTGAGACCTGGCTCAAAAACAGCAACTGTGAGAGGGACCTTGGAGTCCGAGTGGACAATCGCTTGACTATGAGCCAGCCGTGTGCAGCAGCAGCCAAAAAAGCTAATACAATCCTGAGCTGTATAAACAGAGGCATAGAATCAAGATTACGCAAAGTATTAGTACCGTTTTATCAAACCCTAGTGAGGCCACACCTGGAATACTGCAACCCATTTTGGTCACCATAGTACAAAAAAGATGTTGAGACCTTTGGAAAAAGTTCAGAGAAGAGCAACTAAGTTGATCCAAGACCTGGAGACGAAAACATATGAAGAACGGCTGCAGGACTTGGGTTTGGCTAGTCTAAAAAAAAGAAGAAACAGGGGTGACATGATAGCAGTATTCCAGTATTTGAGGGGCTGCCACAAAGAAGAGGGCATCAAACTATTGTCCAAGGCACCAGAGAGCAAGACATGAAACAATGGTTGGAAACTGGTCAAAGAGAGAAGCAATCTGGAATTAAGGAGACAGTTCCTAACAGTCAGGACAATTAACCAGGGGAACAGCCTGTTTCCAGAAGTTGTGGGTGCTCCATCACTGGAGGTTTTTAAGAAAAGACTGGGGAATCAGTTGTCTGAAATGGTATAGGTTCTCCTGCTTGAGCAGGGGGCTGGACTAGAAGACCTCCAAGGTCCCTTCCAGCTCTACTCTGATTGAGATTTACTGTCTGTTTATATTTGGCACCATAGTTTTATTTATTCGGTTAATTAAATTCAGAGGTTGTCCAGCACTAAGCAACTCTGGATAACACATACTTTAAAAAGTAAAGAACAATAAAATTAAAAAAAAGATAAGTAGGTCCAGAAAAAGAAAAGCATAGAACACAGAAAAGAAAGAGCTATTCAGATATCTGGAGAGTGTTTTGTTTCAGAGGAAAGGTGCTGAGAGAGCAGAAAATACATTTCCTAGATTCCAATAGATCAGGGGTAGGCAACCTTGGCTCTTTTATGATTTGTGGACTTCAACTCCCAGAATTCCTGAGCCAGCCATGCTGAGGGGAAAGGGAGGTTTCCAGGTTGAGCCATGCTGGCTCAGGAATTCTGGGAGTTGAAGTCCACGAGTCATAAAAGAGCCAAGGTGGCCTACCCCTGCAATAGATAACATTGTTTAATTGTGGAGACCTGGATTATAGACACAGTGCCCAATTTTACTGGCCTGACATAATGTGAGGGGGAAATAATGCTAACTCAGAAAGCTAAACTGGTGTTTCTCAACCTCGGCCATTTTAAGAGGTGTGGACTTCAACTCCCAGAATTCCCCAGCCAGCTATGCTTTGTCCCAAACCTGCTCTTCTACCTTGTGGCATCACATAATGCAGGGGCCTTCAAACTTGGCCCTTTGATGACTGGTGGACTTCAACTCCCAGAATTCCTCAGTCAGGCACGCTGGCTGAGGAATTCTGGGAGTTGAAGTCCACAAGTCAAGGACCAAGTTTGAAGACCCCTGGTCTAGACTCTCTTCCTTAAGTTTGGTTTAATTTTCTGAACGTGGTAAGAAGAAAAAGATCGGCAGAGAGAAAATTGGACTGGTGAAATATTCAGTTGCTGAAACACAGTGATCTTCTGAATCATATTGGAAAACCAAATTAAGCCTTCCAATCTCTGCATTGATTTGTTGATTGGACAGAGTTTTCATTCTGGATCATGCATTTTAAGATAAGCGATTGGGTATAAGGAAAAAATGATAAGTCTAAATCCAATATTATCCTTGCTGATTAAATGCCTGCCTGTTTCTTTAAACAACATCCCCCCCCACACACACACACACTAATATTTTTTTAAAAAAATATAAACAGGAAGATTGGGCTTGAATCTACAAATGCAAAATATCTGTTCTCCCTACCATCATCATAAAACTAAGATCTCTCCACATTTTTTTAAAAAAAAAAATAAGTTGTAAATATACAAATCAAGCTAAATCATTAGAGACTTGGATTATTCTAAACAATTTATGAGACAGTCTGCCTTACTATATTTCCCTGCAGAAAAAGATAGGGTTGATTATATAAATGATTTATTACTGTTTTCTTCTGTGGGCACCAATAGACGAGACAGAAGGGGGGGGGCAAAAGACATCAGCATTAATTGAATGCAAAAATCATCTATTTTTAAAACTCCAAGCAAAGTATACGTATATCCGCATTCACAAAACAGGAAGAAGTGCCCACGGATGAAATTCTTTGGAGATAATGTTGTAAGAGCCAATCTGGCTCAGTCACTGGGACAAGGGTTTTAGTCTTTCAAGCTTTTGGATTCAAGATGGAGCTGAGGGAACTCAGTAGTCATCAATGGAACCACATCTACATGGAGGGAAGTGAGTAGTGGGGTGCCCCAGGGGTCTGTCCTGGACCCAGTGCTCTTCAACATCTTCATCAACGATTTGGACGCGGGGATAGATGTGGTCAGCTGCCCTAGAGCCACATGTCTTGTGGTTCCACTCTTCAATAAATTACGACCTTCTTTCTAAAGCAGTCTCCATTTTGTTTATTCCTGGCTTGGACTGGACCCTGATGAAGATTTTTTTTTCAACAGCACGTTGGCAGAATTACCAAATAACGGAGTGGGAAGGGAACTTAAAGGTCTTCTAGTCCAACCCCCTGCTCAAGCAGGAGACCCTATGGCCTATGCGATTTCAGATTCATTTCAACAGTTAAAGAACTCTTTTCATGAATTGTGTGAATGAGTTAATTCCAAAATGAAGTGAAACGCGCTGAGCAAATGAGTCAGTACAAATCGGTGCCTTTTCACTCGTGAATTCTCCCTAAAGAGCACAATACCGGCGGAGGCAACCCAGTTTATGCCAACAATGCTCTCTCCAAAATCATAAATAGGTTAACAATCACGAGGAGTCAAGAACAGTGTCACTGCCCATCAACGTTTTATCAGGCTTCACGCTCTTCAGATGCCACAAATGCAATTTAATTTTGCAAACACTATGCTGACACAGTCAAGTGTGTTCATTAAGCTGTAATGCTGCTTTTTAAAAAGAAAAAAAAGAAAAAGAAAAAAAAGAAAGACATGAGAAAAGAAAGTTGCTATGGAAAAGGGGAAAAAAAGAGGGAAATGCCATAGAAAAACTGACACGGTCATCAAATTGCATACATGGTGCCACTTTCTACCAGCAGAAGTCTGATTGTACTGCTAATTAATTCTCAGGATGCCCACAAAGCCAAAGGTAAGATTTGCCTGACATACTTGTTATTTAATTAGTATATTAACGTTCTCATTCCAAATGTTTCTCCATTTAATTAGCTTGTATTCGGAGCGTGCCTCAGCTGAACTGGCATTTGCAGAATGGCATTTACAGCTGTGGTGGTAAGTTGAGGATTACCTGTACAAGCTCCCAAAATTTAGTGACCAATCCCTAAACCAAGGTCATCGCTTTTATGATCATTTTCATCTGGAAGACCTTTTTTTAAAAAAATAAAATAAAATAAAACAAAATGGTGAGTCTCCAAAAGTTTTGTTGGTCTTTTCATGATAAAAGGAAGTGAGGAGAAACCTGCTAAATATCTTGTCGTTCCTTTATCGTTTTGGCCTCCAGCAGCACCACAAAATATATCATTTCAAATGGCTGTCCAATCCCTTCTTTAAAAATTCCAGTGATGGAGCACCCACAACTTCTGGAGGCAGGTTGTTCCACTGGTTAATTGTCCTCACTGTTAGGAAGTTTCTCCTTAATTCCAGGTTGCTTCTCTCCTTGCTTAGTTTCCATCCATTGCTTCTTGTCCTGCCTTCAGGTACTTTGGAGAATAGGTTGAGCCCCTCTTCTTTGTGGCAGCCTCTCAAATATTGGATACTGTGTTGAAAGAAAAAGTTTTCATCAAGGTCCAGTCCAAGCTGGGAATAAACAAAATGGAGACTGCTTTAGGAAAAAAAGTTTACTGAGTTGCAAAACCAGACAGAAATATGGCTCTGGGGCAGCTGACCACATGGAGCTGGGAATGGTGGGTTTTTATACCTTCTTGGGCTTTTGTTATTTGGAATTGTTTCCTGTTCCTGTAGCATGTACTTTGACCTGAGCTTTTGAGCATGCTCTTTCTGTATTCTGATGGTGGTGGGTTAATCCTATTATGTCCTAAAGGTCATGTCCTGCTAATCTGGGGCTGTGGCTGATGGCTATGTCCTGTGTTGGATTTTTTGGGGGCGTGAGGGGTTGCTGGTTCTAATCCTGTCACTCTGCAATTGTTAGCTACCAGTTTTGCTGCAAGGGATTTCAAAATATTTTGTCTCGAATGGGTTTCTGCAGGGAATATTTGCTGATGAATGGGCCCTCAGTCTTTCTGAATGGGATTATCAAATCTGCATTTCTACAGAGCTGGCCTGCTTAGTTTCTGCTTAGGGCTATTAAGAAAACCTGGGCCTGTTTTCCTTTGGAGAAATATAATAGTCTGCCTTTTTAATATTCCCCAAAATATTTCTTTCTCTGTCTTCCTACAACCGCTATCCTGTCCCCCCTCGTCCTTCTCTTCATTAAACTAGACATACCCAATTCCAGCAACCGTTCCTTATATGTTTTAGCCTCCAGTCCCCTAATCATCTTTGTTGCTCTTCTCTGTGCTCTTTCTAGAGTCTCAACATCTTTTTTACATCGTGGTGACCAAAACTGGATGCAGGATTCCAAGTGTGGCCTTACCAAGGCCTTGTAAAGTGGTATCAACACTTCATGTGATCTTGATTCTATCCCTCTGTTAATGCAGCCTAGCACTGTGTTGGCTTTTTTGGCAGCTGCAGCACACTGCTGGCTGATATTTAAGTGATTGTCTACTAGGACTCCGAGATGCCTCTCAGAGCTACTGGCATTAAGCCACATTTCACCCAATCTTATGACAAATAAGAAGAAGCTGAATCTCTAAGCAGTTTACAGAGTCAGCATCAACAATCCAGCTCCTCATTTTACCCACCTCGGAAGGATGGAAGGCTGAGTCAACCTGGAGCCTGTGAGAATCGAACTGCTGGCAGTGGGCAGAGTTAACCTGCAATACTGCATTTAATCACTGTGCTACCACAGCTCTTAATGCATTAGACTGGGTGTGTTTTAACAGTACCTGAAATATACTTAGAACTTCCAGTGTTGGAGCATTTACTGCTTCTGGAGGCAGGTTGTTCCACTGATTAATTGTTCTAACTGTCAGGAAATTTCTCCTTAGTTCTAGGTTGCTTCTCTCCTTGATTAGTTTCTATCCATTGCTTCTTCTCCTGCCTTCAGGGGCTTTGGAGAATAGCTTGACTCCCTCTTCTTTGGGGCAACCCCTGAGATATTGGAAGACTGCTATCCTGTCCCCCCTCGTCCTTTCTCTTCATTAAACTAGACATCCCCAATTCCAGCAGCCGTTCCTTATATGTTTTAGCCTCCACTCCTCTGATCATCTTTGTTGCTCTTCTCTGCACTTTTTCCAGAGTCTCAACATCTTTTTTACATCGTGGTGACCAGATGCACTATTTCAAGCGTGGCAGTACTAAGGCTTTGTAAATCTTTGAGAAGGGCTTGTAATCATGTGAAGCCAACATTTTTCTGTACTCAGACTAGACTTTCCTTTTAAATAATGGATGGAGAATGTACCTTGCTTGCCTAAGCCCTTAAAATATTTATTTAAAACCTATTTAACACTTCTCCGATTCGAGACGGCAGGCGATTGCCAAGCGGAAGCCCCT
>NW_015390735.1:62230-68029 GCF_001527695.2 Protobothrops mucrosquamatus | reverse complement strand
CATGAAAAAAGATATGCTAGCTGAGGAAGAAACACAGTTTCTTGTGCTTGCTATTGACGCCATTTCGATATTAAACCCGATAATCTTCTGTTGCATGCAAAGGTATCTAATGTTCGTACATAGCCTCTGTTTTGGGTCCTGTCAGTGAAGGAGAAAAAGGGAGAGAGGGAGGGAGGGAAAGAAGGGAGGGAGGGAGGGAGGGAAGGAAGGAAGGAAGGAAGGAAGGAAGGAAGGAAGGAAGGAAGGAAGGAAGGAAGGAAGGAAGGAAGGAAGGAAAGGGGAGGGAGAGAGGAATGAATGAACAAACGAACGAAGGAATCCTCCCTAGAAGTTCTCAGAGTATATCTTTAGTGATGCAAATAGTGTATAATGTATCACACTTGAAATGTATCTTTAAGTTTAAATTAACTTCACCAAAATGCCATTTAAATATTTCATAGGCCACAGAATAGAATAGAATAGAATAGAATAGAATAGAATAGAATAGAATAGAATAGAATAGAATAGAATGGAGTGGAGTGGAGTGGAGTGGAGTGGAGTGGAGTGGAGTGGAGTGGAGTGGAATAACAGAGTTGGAAGGGACCTTGGAGGTCTTCTAGTCCAATCCCCTGCTCAGCAGGAAACCCTATACCATTTCAGACAAATGGTTGTCCAATCTCTTCTTAAAAACTTCCAATGTTGGAGCATTCACAATTTCTGGAGGCAAATTGTTCCACTGATTAATTGTTCTAACTGTCAGGAAATGTCTCCTTAGTTCTAGGTTGCTTGACTCCTTTTTCTTTGTGGCAATCCCTGAGATATTGGAAGACTGCTATCCTGTCACCCCTGGACCTTCTCTTCATTAAACTAGATATACCCAAATCCAGCAACCGTTCTTTATATGTTTTACCCTCCAGTCCCCTGATCATCTTTGTTGCTCTTCTCCGCACTCTTTCGAGAGTCTCACCTCCTTTTCTCTCCATCTCCCAACACCTTCATTTGCTTCGTCTCCCTTCAGATGCTATCCTGTCCCACCTCTAAACACTTTCTCCTTTACCCATTGACCTCACTGCAGGAAACCCAACCAGAACATTTAAGTTCTGGATCTGGACCCTATACTTGCCTGTGCCTGGATGAAACATGTGGTTTCTCAGAACCCCCCATTCAATGAATGGAGCGCTTTGCACATCCTTGTTGTGTTGTTTTTGATCATAGGATCAAACACAGCCTGTTGTTTGGATTATTGGCATGTACTGTTAAGTTCCTGAATGTGTTCTGTTGTATAACTCTCAGCATTCTGCTATCATGACTTGCAGACAAACCGGGAACAACCTGCGTTTCTGTGAGTAGGAGTTTCTGTTTTGATTTGCATAAAAAATATATTGATATACAGTAGATCAACCTTTCTCTGCACATTGAGTCTTCCTAGAATAGAATAGAATAGAATAGAATAGAATAGAATAGAATAGAATAGAATAGAATAGAACTTGGAACTTGGAACTTGGAACTTGGAACATGGAACATGGAACATGGAACATGGAACATGGAATAGAGAAGAGAAGAGAAGAGAAGAGAAGAGAAGAGAAGAGAAGAGAAGAGAAGAGAAGAGAAGAGAATATGGAATGTGGAATGTGGAATGTGGAATGTGGAATGTGGAATGTGGAATGTGGAATGTGGAATGTGGAATGTGGAATAGAATAGAATAGAATAGAATAGAATAGAATAGAATAGAATAGAATAGAATAGAATAGATATTGGAATATAGAATAGAACAGAACAGAATAGAACAGAATAGAATAGAAATTAAATTTTGTTGCATTCAGCTCTCAAAAAAATACCATCATACCCTCTTCTCAAGCCAAGGACAGGGAAAGAAACAGAAATTACATATTTCTCAGGAAAGGAGTTCGTAATGGAAGCCCCCACCAAAAGACCCTTATTTTGGTCCTTGTCACCCTTTGACAAGAGGCTAATAAGCTTTTTAGTATTGCACGGTGTATCTGCCCTTTGGTCACAAACATTTAGAGCGTGTTACAAGTTGCTTCGGTTTTTTTCCATCAAGGCTGTTGGTTAAAAAAAAAATGTTTTTCACAAAAGAATAAATATTGCGCACCGTCTGGCCTCAGCAACCCCATCGTGTATGGGGAAAAAAGACTGCGATTTTTTTCTCCAGCAGAATGATAGCAATCTTTTTATTTCCTAGAAGGGCTTGTGTGTCACATCAGTCATTTGACTCTAAGCAGCTTACAAGCCGCGGCATAACAATGGAGAATAATGTGGTGGTTTTGTTTAAAGCACTGTAACTAATAATGATGATGATGATGATGATGATGATGATGATGATGATGATGATGATAAAGTTGGAAGGGACCTTGGAGGTCATCTAGACCAACCCCCTGCTCAGGCAGGAAACTCTATACCATTTCGGACAAATGGCTGTCCAGTCTCTTCTTAAAAACTTCCAGTGTTGGAGCATTCACTGCTTCTGGAGGCAGGTTGTTCCACTGGTTAATTGTTCTAACTGTCAGGAAGTTTCTCCTCAGTTCTAGGTTGCTTCTCTCCTTGATCAGTTTCCATCCGTTGCTTCTTGTCCTGCCTTCAGGCGCTTTGGAGAATAGCTTGACTCCCTCTTCTTTGGGGCAATCCCTGAGATATTGGAACGCTGCTATCATGTCCCCCCTCGTCCTTCTCTTCATTAAGCTAGACACACCCAATTCCAGCAACCGTTCCTTATATGTTTTAGCCTCCAGTCCCCTAATCATCTTTGTTGCTCTTCTCTGTACTCTTTCTAGAGTCTCAACATCTTTTTTACATCGTGGTGACCAAAACTGGATGCAGTATTCCAAGTGTGGCCTTACCAAGGCCTTGTAAAGTGGTATTAACACTTCACGTGATCTTGATTCTATCNCATGAAAAAAGATATGCTAGCTGAGGAAGAAACACAGTTTCTTGTGCTTGCTATTGACGCCATTTCGATATTAAACCCGATAATCTTCTGTTGCATGCAAAGGTATCTAATGTTCGTACATAGCCTCTGTTTTGGGTCCTGTCAGTGAAGGAGAAAAAGGGAGAGAGGGAGGGAGGGAAAGAAGGGAGGGAGGGAGGGAAGGAAGGAAGGAAGGAAGGAAGGAAGGAAGGAAGGAAGGAAGGAAGGAAGGAAGGAAGGAAGGAAGGAAGGAAGGAAGGAAGGAAGGAAGGAAGGAAGGAAGGAAAGGGGAGGGAGAGAGGAATGAATGAACAAACGAACGAAGGAATCCTCCCTAGAAGTTCTCAGAGTATATCTTTAGTGATGCAAATAGTGTATAATGTATCACACTTGAAATGTATCTTTAAGTTTAAATTAACTTCACCAAAATGCCATTTAAATATTTCATAGGCCACAGAATAGAATAGAATAGAATAGAATAGAATAGAATAGAATAGAATAGAATAGAATAGAATAGAATGGAGTGGAGTGGAGTGGAGTGGAGTGGAGTGGAGTGGAATAACAGAGTTGGAAGGGACCTTGGAGGTCTTCTAGTCCAACCCCCTGCTCAGCAGGAAACCCTATACCATTTCAGACAAATGGTTGTCCAATCTCTTCTTAAAAACTTCCAATGTTGGAGCATTCACAATTTCTGGAGGCAAATTGTTCCACTGATTAATTGTTCTAACTGTCAGGAAATGTCTCCTTAGTTCTAGGTTGCTTGACTCCTTCTTCTTTGTGGCAATCCCTGAGATATTGGAAGACTGCTATCCTGTCACCCCTGGACCTTCTCTTCATTAAACTAGATATACCCAAATCCAGCAACCGTTCTTTATATGTTTTACCCTCCAGTCCCCTGATCATCTTTGTTGCTCTTCTCCGCACT
This sequence comes from Protobothrops mucrosquamatus, assembly GCF_001527695.2. Taxonomy (NCBI): domain Eukaryota; kingdom Metazoa; phylum Chordata; class Lepidosauria; order Squamata; family Viperidae; genus Protobothrops; species Protobothrops mucrosquamatus. The sequence goes on along the minus strand of NW_015390735.1, from coordinate 64,199 downwards.
CTTTCGAGAGTCTCACCTCCTTTTCTCTCCATCTCCCAACACCTTCATTTGCTTCGTCTCCCTTCAGATGCTATCCTGTCCCACCTCTAAATTACTTTCTCCTTTACCCATTGACCTCACTGCAGGAAACCCAACCAGAACATTTATGTTCTGGATCTGGACCCTACACTTGTCTGTGCCTGGATGAAACACGGGGTTTCTCAGAACCCCCCCATTCAATGAATGGAGCGCTTTGCACATCCTTGTTGTGTTGTTTTTGATCATAGGATCAAACACAGCCTGTTGTTTGGATTATTGGCATGTACTGTTAAGTTCCTGAATGTGTTCTGTTGTATAACTCTCAGCATTCTGCTATCATGACTTGCAGACAAACCGGGAACAACCTGCGTTTCTGTGAGTAGGAGTTTCTGTTTTGATTTGCATAAAAAATATATTGATATACAGTAGATCAACCTTTCTCTGCACATTGAGTCTTCCTAGAACAGAATAGAATAGAATAGAATAGAATAGAATAGAATAGAATAGAATAGAATAGAATAGAATAGAATAGAATAGAATAGATATTGGAATATAGAATAGAATAGAATAGAATAGAATAGAATAGAATAGAATAGAATAGAACTTGGAACTTGGAACTTGGAACTTGGAACATGGAACATGGAACATGGAACATGGAACATGGAACATGGAACATGGAATATGGAATATGGAATATGGAATAGAGAAGAGAAGAGAAGAGAAGAGAATGTGGAATGTGGAATGTGGAATAGAATAGAATAGAATAGAATAGAATAGAATAGAATAGAATAGAATAGAATAGATATTGGAATATAGAACAGAATAGAACAGAACAGAACCGAATAGAATAGAAACTGTATTTTCACTTTAAATGTACACTAATCAGCATACATTAAAATGAAATTTCGTTGCATTCAGCTCTCAAAAAAATACCATCATGCCCTCTTCTCAAGCCAAGGACAGGGAAAGAAACAGAAATTACATATTTCTCAGGAAAGGAGTTCGTAACGGAAGCCCCCACCAAAAGGCCCTTATTTTGGTCCTTGTCACCCTTTGACAAGAGGCTAATAAGCTTTTTAGTATTGGACGGTGTATCTGCCCTTTGGTCACAAACATTTAGAGCGTGTTACAAGTTGCTTCGGTTTTTTTCCATCAAGGCTGTTGGTTAAAAAAAAAATGTTTTTCACAAAAGAATAAATATTGCGCACCGTCTGGCCTCAGCAACCCCATCGTGTATGGGGAAAAAAGACTGCATTTTTTTTCTCCAGCAGAATGATAGCAATCTTTTTATTTCCTAGAAGGGCTTGTGTGTCACATCAGTCATTTGACTCTAAACAGCTTACAAGCCGCGGCGTAACAATGGAGAATAATGTGGTGGTTTTGTTTAAAGCACTGTAACTAATAATGATGATGATGATGATGATGATGATGATGATGATGATGATGATAAAGTTGGAAGGGACCTTGGAGGTCATCTAGACCAACCCCCTGCTCATGCAGGAAACTCTATACCATTTCGGACAAATGGCTGTCCAGTCTCTTCTTAAAAACTTCCAGTGTTGGAGCATTCACCTCTTCTGGAGGCAGGTTGTTCCACTGGTTAATTGTTCTAACTGTCAGGAAGTTTCTCCTCAGTTCTAGGTTGCTTCTCTCCTTGATCAGTTTCCATCCGTTGCTTCTTGTCCTGCCTTCAGGCGCTTTGGAGAATAGCTTGACTCCCTCTTCTTTGGGGCAATCCCTGAGATATTGGAACCGAGATCCGGACGATTCCGGATCTCCTTACCTTCCGCCGTGCCCTCAAGACATGGCTTTTCCAGCAAGCGGGCCTGACCTAGGGAGGATTTTATTTAGGGTGATTTTAAAAATAATTTTAAATAGAGACACAGCTTCTAATATTCGGTTTTTTAATCTGGTTTTACAGGGGTTTGTATTTTTTATGCTTTGTATTTGT
>NW_015390735.1:51622-60389 GCF_001527695.2 Protobothrops mucrosquamatus | reverse complement strand
TGGATCACAACGCCACACCTGTTTTGACCCACAATCATGGTTGGAGGGTGTTCCATAGAAGGGAAAATCCTGCAGAAATTGCTGATCTCTAAGTCATCTCCTGTTCACTCCACCCAAAGACGTGCCCAGGGTGGGAAGATTCTTCTTAGATAAGCAATCTCAGAGCTAACCAGGACATTAAAGTTGATCGCCACCAACTGCGACTGAAATTTTAACTTACTTTGCCGGGATTGTTCTACTCAGCACTCTTAGCTCATAATGAAAGCAATTACTTAGAAATTAAACTAGACTGAGCAGGTTAAGCAGCAGGTCATCAGGAAGGCTCCCTAACAAATCAGTTTCTTGCAGAATACTGTTGACAGAAAAGTCTTCGTCGTGGTTCAGTCCAAGCTGGGAATAAACATGGCGACTGCTTTAGAAAGAAGGTTGCAGTTTATTGAAGAGGAGAGCCAGACAGAAAGATGTCTCTGGCAGAAAAGAAAGAAAAAGGGCTGAGCACATGTAGGGAGTGGGTTTTTATACCCTCTGGAGCCTTTTGTTTGGAGTTGCTTCCTGTTCCTGTATTGAGGCTTTGTATTTCCTGTGTCATGTATTCTGACCTGTGTCTGGGCGTGCCCTTTGGCATCTGTGGGTTAATCCTATTATGTCCTGTCTTAGACTTGGGGTATGTAGATTTTAGGTGTCATTGTCTTCTTAATCTTCTAGCTGGGGCTTCCAACCTTCCTGGATGGTTTACATCTGCATTTGTACAGAGCTGGTTTCTGCTTGGGGGAGGGAGACCTGGGTATGCTTTTCTGCCTCTTTAAGATCCTTTGAGGAAATATATTTTTCTGCCCTTTTAATATTTCCTTCTCTGGGGGGCTGACTTCCCACAATACAAAATAGCAGAGTTGGAAGGGACCTTGGAGGCCTTCTAGTCCAACTCCCCGCTCAAGCAAGAGATCTTAAACCATTCCAGACAAACAGCTGACCAATCTCTTCTTGAAAACCTCAAAAAGTGGGTGGTGGGTGCACCCACAAATTCTGGAGGCAAGACGTTCCACTGGTTGATTGTTCTCCCTGAAGGACCATCGAGAGATCCAGCCTAGAACTAGTTTTCATCTCCTTCTGCAAGCAAATCATTTCACTGGCCAACTTTGGGCCTAGAGACAGCCAGTTGGCCAATGACCAGCTGTTCTCAGTCTTCAACAAATGCATTCGTGATTTCTTCAGAAGATCTGCTCTTTTGGGGGGGACTTGTAAGGTTTAATGAAACTCTAGGAACAGAGTCTCAATTCTTCTTTACATTTACAGGACTCCATTATTTCTCTCTTTTCTCAGACCTCATGGCATATGTGGAAACGGGGGGGGGGGAGGGATGAATTTAATCTCAGGCAGTTAACACTTAGAGAGAAAGCAATGAGGACTGCCTCATTTGCTTCCAGCTGGGTTTAAATTAGATTCCAGTTTTTCACTTCGAAAACCTGCTAGCTATAATCTAGGTCAGAAGAGACCAACCCAACACATCAATCCTTAAAATATACGATGCTTAATTTTGTCGGCATAACTCAAGATGAGGAAAGACCTAGAAGCCATGGCCAACATCTTTACATAAATATGCAAATATCCCTACCGATATTGTCTCATTCCAATTAGAGAATGGCATGAGCAAAAAAGCTAGGGGATTATCATGATTCATGCAAAGTTATCAGCTTTGGAAAATTCATAGGAGACACATTAAAAGTCACTTCAATTCCAAATATCAGAGGCACAGTTTCCCCCCCCTACAAAAATGAGCTTTGGTCCTACAAGAAATGGGTAAATGCTTTGAAGTAGATATTTTGCATGCACTTGTTAATATAATGCAATATGATATTTCATGCCAAAGATCCAGAACGATTTTTTTTTCTTGGAGTAATTGTGTTAAAATTGGTGGAACTTCAACCGGCCCTTTTGAACTTAAATCCTATTGTCCCAGAGGTGCTTTTTCAAGAGGCAACTGGACTTCCTTGTGTTTCTTTGAAGACATTTCTCTTCTCATCCAAGAAGCTTCTTCAGCTCTGACGGGATAGTGGGGAATGGAAGGATTTATATTCCTTGCAGACAGCTGGTCATTTGCCTTCTTTTGGAGAGTCGTTGAGGCCACTTGGGGGTTTATCTGTGTCCTCAGGGTTACCTGAGTGGTGCAAATGGGTGTGGAGTCTTCTTGGAGCTGCTGAAAGGACTGTGTTGTAGACTGGAGATAGATGATGGCCTGTGTTGTAGACTGGAGATAGATGATGGCCTGTGTTGTAGACTGGAGATAGATGATGTCATATCCCTTCCCCTCTATTGAGAGAGGGCTGTTGAATTGAAACTTTAAAAAAATGCAAAATGTCTTCAAAGAAAAACAAGAAAGTCCAGTTGCCTCCTGAAAAAGCACCTTTGGGACAACCTTGACCTGGATGACTGAGAATCTCCATAGACATTAAATCCTACTGCTTTCTATAAGTTAACTCTAAAGGGTTACAAAGATCTGTGATGTGTGCTCTTAAAATGCAGCATGCTGAGGACACATGAAAGCATTATTAAATTATACCACAGGGAGTAGAAGTTAATTACTTATAGCATCTAAAAATTACAGAACAACCTGTGGATGACATTAGTTCTCAACTTACAATCAGTCACTTAGCAAGCATTTGAAGTTAGAGTGGACCTACCTGATACAGATTTGAAGTTCTGTCAGTTGTCCTGCTGCTGGTCACATGACCAATGTTTGGGTGTTCGGCAATACACAGGCATTTACAGATGTTTGCAACGTCCTGAGTCATGTGACCATATTTTATGACAGTTTTGCCTAAAACTGGTACTTCCAGTTTTCAGCAAAACTGCACCCTTAGGGAATCCTTGGTTTACTTAACAATTGCGGTGTTCACTTAACAACTGTGGATTCACTGAACAATTGTTTTACAACTGTCAATACATGACCGTGATAGACAAGATCTTTTGAAGTCGTAAGTTGAGGATTACTTGAAAATATGGGTGCCTAGTAATCAGAACAAGAATGAATATATATGTCAACGCTACTAACATCGGATGTTTTGCATTGACAACAGATGGAAATGTAGCCATCTTTTTCCCTTCGGCTTTTAGAGTTAGATGATGCTGGGAGAGGGGTATGTGAATGAGAGTCTAACTAGACATAATAACACTAAACTCAGCGTGAGAATCAAGGTTATTGAGCCCAGAGCTGATAAAGAATTGGCAGACTGGAGAACTGGAGAGGAAGCCCCCCCCCACTTCAAGCTAATTGGGGAATGTGATATTTGACTGTTAATTGGAGGAGGGAATTGTGCTTTGATACTATGTGCCCAGGGGAGGGGAATTCAGTTTTTGCCTTTGATTATGTAGTGCCGATATTATGCTACTCGAATAAAAGATTCTTTAAGGTAAGTAAAACAATGCCTCAAAGTTCTTTTGAAGAGTTTCATCTGTCTGAACCATGACAATAAAGTTGGAAACACAAAGGAAATGTAATTCACATTATCAAGTCCTCCATAATTCTTCCATGCAATGAAAGCCAACAAGTAATCTTAACCAGTAAGAATGCTTTGAATATTGTGGGGAAAACAAATTTAAATAAGAATTCTGCAAACAGGATCTATGACGAGGCAATCAAGATGATCCATTAGAAAAGAAGCTTTATACGGATGTGGTTATTATTTGCAGAAACGTGAGAAAAATGTCTATATTTAATTGTCATTTATTCAAATAATAAGAACGGTCTTAATTCAAGGTTGGCAAAAGAGAATATTATTGGAAGAAGAGAAAATCAAGCAAAGCCATTATATGGACTATAGAATTATAGAAATTAAGTGTTATTGATTGTTTTTCTAAATACTAACCCAGACAACACGCCGTTTGCCAAATATTAAGGTGATTATGTTAAAAATCAATAAAACATATTTGAAAAAAAAGGAAGCTAACAAATAGTCTTTTTCTTTCTATGGATTCTCAGTCATCCAAGTTATGGTTTTTTCCCCCTCAAAGGCAACTGAAACTTCTTCAGTTTTTCAGAAACTTCAGGAACTGAAGAAGCTTCTTGGATAAGATGCAAAACATTTTCAAAGGGAAAAAAACAAGAAAGTTCAGTTGTCTTTTGGGGGGGGAAAAGACATGTTTGGGATAGTCTTCTTCTGAGATAAAAGAAACTGAATTACTGGATAGCAAGAGAAATGATTGCTTCTTTCCAACCAAAAATAAAATGAGAAGAAATTATAGTAAACTGAACCCTTAAGGTGGGCTAAACCAATAAAAGAGAACCAGAATGTGTAAATATGAAAAAAAAACCACCACAAAGGATTCAGAACAGAGACATTTCATAATAATTCCTTCCTCATTATATTAACAGATTCTTTATTAATAACTTCAAAGTTTCACGTGCTGAAAGGGTAGAACTAAAATATGTTGTAGCATCCGATTTGCATTTATTCCAGCTGGGGAAAAGAAATGAATTAATCTTTTTCCTTTTTAATGTCTCAGGAGTACTTAAGAAATGATCTGGAATGGGGGTCATTTCTGACTAATTTCCAATAATATACAGACATTTTCATCTTCTCAAGTTTCATGAATTCTCCTGGAGATTTGCCCACCGAAAAGAAATGTTTTATATTTTTTGATAAACGTTACCCACTGTGTGGTTTCCCAGCATGTTTATGTTATAGACTAGGTCAGGGGTAGGCAACCTTGGCTCTTTTATGACTCGTGGACTTCAACTCCCAGAATTCCTGAGCCAGCATGGCTCAGCTTGGAAACCTCTCCCTTTCCCCTCAGCATGGCTGGCTCAGGAATTCTGGGAGTTGAAGTCCATGAGTCATAAAAGAGCCAAGGTTGCCTACCTCTGGCCTAGGCCTAGGCCGCTTTATGACTCGTGGACTTCAACTCCCAGAATTCCTGAGCCAGCATGGCTCAGCTTGGAAACCTCTCCCTTTCCCCTCAGCATGGCTGGCTCAGGAATTCTGGGAGTTGAAGTCCACGAGTCACAGAAGAGCCAAGGTTGCCTACCCCTGGACTAGGTCTATTTGTAGGAGAATAAAAAATGGAGGCTACTATGAACATTATCTTCTTTGGCTTAAGAGGAAGAGTTAATTTAATTCTCATTTCTGCAAGCAGTTTCTTTAGAAGATGTTCCGTGAACCAAATGGACCTTTTTACCAGTATGCTTCTGGAAAGATGTCCTTGCTTTGAAAGTTCCTCAAAGAATTTGAAGCTCTCTTTCACATCTCCTGTGTCCTGCAGTTTCCTAAGAAAAATAATTCGGAAGAGAACATGACACCGCTCTGATCTTTTTAATTAAAATGTGGGCGGCATCAGTGGGTGATCAAAAGCAAAGACCACAGTCATCAGCTTTACAGCACAACCATCAACAAAGTCTGGATTCAAACACCAACATCAATTAAAGCAGCAGGGTCTTGGGAAGCTAGACTGAGTTTACCAAAAGCCTAAATAATATTTCTCCCCCCTTCCCTTTCTTAGCTTTGTTACCCAATGTCTTATCTAAAACCACTGGAATCAATGGGGGGGGGGAAGGAAAATAAGAAATACATTTCTATTTCTTCTTAAAGTACTATCCATTCCACAGGATAACTGAATAACTGAGTTGGAAGGGACCTTGGAGGTCTTCTAGTACAACCCCCTGCTCAAGCAGAAGACCCTATAGCAGGGGTCTTCAAACCTGGCCCTTTTATGACTTGTGGACTTCAACTCCCAGAATTCCTCAGCCAGCATGGCTGGCTGAGGAATTCTGGGAGTTGAAGTCCACAAGTCATAAAAGGGCCAAGTTTGAAGACCCCTGCCCTATAGCATTCCAGACAAAATGGCTGTCCAATCTCTTCTTTAAAAGCTCCAGTGATGGAGCATCCACAACTTCTGAAGGAAAACCATTATATTGATTAATTGTTCTCACTGTCGGGAAATTTCTCCTTAGTTCTAGATTTGGATCTTTCTCTCCTTGATTAGTTTCCATCCATTGCTTCTCGTCCTGTCCTCAGATGCTTTGGAAAATACATTGACCCCCATTGGCTGGCCTTAATTCCAATAAGTTTGTTAATAAATAGAGCTTCCTGGGGTGAAGAGAAGTCTCCATAATTCAGTTCTACCCATTGCTTCCACTAATAGCTTTCCACTACCAATAACTTTCTATCTACCCTCACAACATTTAACCATGGGAGGTGGAAGCCAATCCATCATCTCTTTGTAAATCTGGTTTCTGCTGGGTACTGAAATGTGACAAAGTTTTTCCGGTTCCAACAAGTTGATCAAAGTCAACAAGGTAAGAGATGAGAATTGATTTGGTTCAAATGGGGAGAGGCCTTGAGGTTAGGCCAGGGGTCTTCAGGCTTGGCCCTTTTATGACTCGTGGACTTCAACTCCCAGAATTCCTCAGCCAGGCATGCTGGCTGAGGAATTCTGGGAGTTGAAGTCCACAAGTCATGACAATCAAGTTTGAAGACCCCTGGGTTAGGCTGTCACAGAGGGGAGAAGCCAAGATAAGAAGTAATGGGTGGACTATAGTTTAAGAGAGAATTAAAGAGAAATTTCCTGTCAGTGACAATAATCAATCAGTGGAACGGTTTGCCTCCAGAAGTTGTGGGTGCTCCATAACAGGAGGCTTTTAAGGAAATTGGACAACCAGTTGTCTAGAATGGTATGGGGTCTACTGCTTGAGCAGGGGGTTGGACTAGAGGATCTTTGAGGTCCGTTCCAACCAGTGGTGGGATTCAGCCGATTTGCACCACTTCGGCAGAACCGGTAGCTAATTTTTTGTTGCCCAGGCCCAGAATGGACTTCTGGAAGCGGCATCCACACAGAGAACCGGTTGCTCACATATTTGAATCCCACCCCTGCCTCCAACCCTATTATTCTATGTTCTGTGTTCTGTATTCTAATTCCATCAATGATTTTGGAATTCTGATGAAGTGGATAGTCAAAAACATTCCAGACAATTATTGTAACGGAGACTCGGTTCGTTTTAGTGGGGGTTTGACTTTTGAAGCTGAGGAACTCAACTGCACTGAAGACCTCGTTGTGGCCAAAGGCCAGCAACTTAAGATAGCCTACACACATTAAACAAATCCAAAGATTATATACCATGGATAATCAAGCCTGTATTAACATAAGAAAAAAAAATTATAATAACATCCAAGCAGTGGGACTTTGCTGCGGCAGTTGAGGTGACTGGATTACCAATTTTGTCCTGCATTAATATGCAGAATTCTGCTAATTGAAATGCTGTAGCTGGCTGCCTGTTGGCAAATAATGAAGTAGAATGAATTCCTCTGGGTGTCCCACATATTTTGCTAATAAGAATATAATACATTTTCTGCATGGATGCATATAAAATATACAGCTCAGAGCGGGAGGTCTGATTCTCCAACTAACCTGAGTTGTGAGAACAGATGCCCTCCACAAAGCTGGAATTGGAGGCTGAGGTGAAGGAGAGCAGATGGAAGGATGTTACAGCTTAAGAAGAGGTTCTTGAATGGTTAGACCATTCCAGATTAGTGAGATAACTGACTGGCTGAAGGTTCTGATTTATAGTAAACATCCAGGTCCAAAACTGTTGGATTTATAGTAAACATCCAGGTCCAAAACAATTCATTTTGCCAATCCCCATCCAGGACCTTCGCTATCTAAGCAGGCTTGATTGTTTCTGATGGACATAGCAGAACCCTGGAGATAAGCTGTCAATCCACGATTCATTCAATGAAATGGAATTTCTCAGAGATGATTAAAAGACCCAGGGCCGTTGCACCCAAGTGAAACTTTAAACAAAGATTAAAAATCGCCAGATGTCAAGACACAGCTCAGTGGCCAAGAGCATAGACGGAATGCAGAAATCTCCACATTCAATCCTAGCATTTGCGAAGGATTGTTGGCTAAGTTCCTGGTATGTCGTGAGCAGCTGGAACAGACAACAGCTGGGTAGCTATTCTTTATCAAGAAATATAAACTCATCCAAAGATGCAATTATATGACTTTCCTGTTGGTCCTCCAGCAATTTAATGAATCCAAAAGATGCATGTGATTTTTTAAAAAGAAAAATCTGTCGATAACCAGCGTTCTGGTATTGACTTTCAAGCAATTCATGCACTGTGTAAAAACGAAACAAGTTGGAAAAATGAATTCTTAATGTGCAAATCTCTCTTTCTGTCTACCTCAGAAAGCACCTTTGGAAAATTGCAGCTGTTTTCACAGAAAAAGCATCCCTCATTTCTTTGAGATGGATTTTTGCAATAGAGCCAGTTCAGTATAGAGAATCAGTTTTGTCTAATGGGGGAAAGTGGGAGATTATAAGTTCATCTATCTCCTGTTTATAACACAGTCCTTTCAGCAGTTCCTTTGAGTTGATTCCTTCAAGTTGATTCCTTCAAGTTGATGCCTTCAGGTTGATTCCTTCAGGTTGATTCCCTCAAGTTGATGCCTTCAGGTTGATGCCTTCAAGTTGATTCCTTCAAGTTGATGCCTTCAAGTTGATACCTTTAGGTTGATGCCTTCAAGTTGATTCCTTCAAGTTGATGCCTTCAAGATGATGCCTTCATGTTGATGCCTTCAGGTTAATGCCTTCAAGTTGATTCCTTCAAGTTGATGCCTTCAAGTTGATACCTTCAGGTTGATGCCTTCAAGCTGATTCCTTCAAGTTGATGCCTTTAAGATGATGCCTTCATGTTGATGCCTTCAGGTTAATGCCTTCAAGTTGATTCCTTCAGGTTGATTCCTTCAGGTTGATGCCTTCAGGTTGATGCCTTCA
>NW_015390735.1:38577-51259 GCF_001527695.2 Protobothrops mucrosquamatus | reverse complement strand
TCAAGTTGATGCCTTCAGGTTGATGTCTTCAGGTTGATGTCTTCAGGTTGATTCCTTCAAGTTGATACCTTCTAGCTGAGCTCAGCTTCTGTGATGAGTCATTGATTCATTGATTGATTGAATTTCTATAGCCACCCATTTCAATCAATAACTCTAGGCAACTTACGATTCAAGAGATTTAGACAAATCTCTATAGTGTTCTTATCAATTGCTGTGAATAAGTGTCATTGTTATTGTCTTCTTCTGGAAATTTTTCTCAATTTTCCACTCTAATATATAATCTGGGACCCCCATCCAAATATTAACCAGACTTGACCCCTTTCTCAGCCCCTGTCATTAAGGTTTTTCTGCCTGCAGATAATTCACCCAGGAGTTAAAATTCAGATTTGGTTCTGCATGCTGTTTTATTGCAGATGTATACAATACTCTAAATTTGGTTGTGAGGTTTGTTTTGGTGACTCAGACTGTATGGTTGTTTAGTGTGTGCTTTGTATATAACACACTGGGCCTTTCCAAGTCTTTCCACAACGAAATAACCATATTGTAATTCTCCCATTCAACATTAAACAGTTTTAAAAAACAGAGTTAAAAGATAGCAATCAAAAAAGAATCTTTTGGGTCTGTTTGTCATCAAGTCAGCCTTTGAAAGCAATTGATCTGTTTCCAAAAAGCAAGGATAAGCTGCAGAAGAATAAGTTGAGAATTCATTCCAATTTTGCTTCAAATTTCAAAAGCCTTATAGTATATAGAGCAATCTGCTAAATATGAAATCTATGATTTAGTCCATGCCTAAATATGTTGGCACAAACTACCCATAACACGTCTAGACTTTCCAAAGTTAGTAAGTCTAGCCAAGTTATTAAGGCATCCGTTTTTATCCGGCTCTATTTCGTGGGCAAAATATTTTACATCTTAAAGTTTGAAAGTTTGGCCACTTAATGGATCATCCATACTTTTGAAACTTATTTTTTTTTCAGAAGACCATTCTTTCTCCTCTTTCTTGGTTCCTGAAAAAGGGTAACCATATCATCTAGAACAGGGGTAGGCAACCTTGGCTCTTTTATGACTCGTGGACTTCGACTCCCAGAATTCCTGAGCCAGCCACGCTGAGGGGACAAGGAGAGGTTTCCATGCTGAGCCATGCTGGCTCAGGAATTCTGGGAGTTGAAGTCCACGAGTCATAAAAGAGCCAAGGTTGCCTACCCCTGATCTAGAACAGAAACTAATTCTATTAAAAAAATTAAAAAAAAATTGGATGGCATCCAGTGACTGCTGAAATTTTGAAATGTCCATGAACTAATAGAATTTCAAGAGATGACCTTTAACCATCTTCTCAGAATCCAAATATTTCTTTGTATCTACTTCTCCATCAGTTATGTCTCCATTTCTGTGTCATCAAAGGTCTGGAACTATAGATAGTCCTTGACTTACAACGGTGCGTTTAATGACGGTTAGAAGTGACAGCAGCACTGTACAAAGTGACTTTTAACTGTTTTTCACACATACGACCGTTGGAGCATCCCCATGGTCACGTGATCAAAATTCAGAAGCTTGGCAACTGACATGTACTTAGGACGGTTGCTGTGTCCCGGGGTCACGTGATCCCTTTTTTCAACCTTCTGACAAGCAAACTCAGTGGGGAAGCCGGATTCACTTAACAACCGGGTTACTAACTTAATAACTGCAGTGATAACTTAACCATTGTGGCGAGAAAGGTCGTGAAATGGAGAAAAATTCACTTAAGAACTGTCTCACTTAGCAACTGAAATTGTAAGTTGAGGACTAACTGTATTCTTGAGTAATTGGACATTTTTAGTTGAAGGAAAAGTCCAGCTATGCTCAGCTATGCTCAGGAATTCTGGGAGTTGAAGTCCACGAGTCATAAAAGAGCCAAGTTTGAAGACCCCTGGCCTATTGGTAGAAACAAGAATGTGAACATCTGGGGGTTATTCTTCTCATCTACGACATGGGTGTCAAGGTTATCTCAGCATTCAGTCCATTTAGTGTACAGTTGCCCAGATGCACACAAAAACACCTGGAGTTTCAGTCACACCATCATGGCTACTGTTGAAGGAAAAGTCTTCATCACGGTTCAGTCCAAGCCGGGAATAAACAACATGGCAACTGCTTTAGAAAGAAGGTTGCAGTTTATTAAAGAGGAGAGCCAGACAGAAAGATGGCTCTGGAAGAAAAGAAAGAGAGCACATGTAGGGAGTGGGTTTTTATACCTTTTGGAGCCTTTTGTTTGGAGTTGTTCCTGTGGCATGAACTTTGACCTGAGTCTGAGTGTACCTTTCTGGTATTCTGATGGTGATGGGTTAATCCTATTATGTCCCAAAGGTCATATCCTGCTTCCCTGGGGCTGTGGCTGATGACTCTTAGATTTTTGGTATGAGGGATTGTTAATTCTAGGGATCTTTCTTTCCTAATCCCAGTTTCCTGATTCCAGTCTTTCTGACAAGATTATCACATCTGCATTTCTGCAGACTTGGTTTCTGTTTGGGACAGAGAAAGACCTGGGGGGAGTTGGTTTCTGCCTTTAAAAACCATTGGGGAAATATATTCTGCCTTTTTGATATTTCCAAGAATATTCCTTTCTCGGGGAGGGGGGGGCTGACCTCCCACAATCCTTTTCACATGTAATTTTTTCCTAAAAAATAGTTGTGGCCAAATTAGGCCAATGATATAAATAAACAGAAAAAGATTTCTTTTAGTGAACTCCTGAGTCCTAGGATATTTCACTTTTAACTCAGTCACTGGGGTGCTACCATATATACCAGTGATGGCGAACCTTTTAGAGACTGAGTGCCCAAACTGCAACCCAAAACCCACTTATTTATGGCCGGGTGCCAGGTGGGCGTGGCCCACTGGGTGGGCGTGGCTATGGTGGTCATGGCAGATGGTGGGTGTGGCCAAGGTGGGCGTGATCACCTCGATGTTGGTCCTGGGGAGGGACGCCTGTGGGGGCCGGGCAGGGTTGGGGGAGATCCAGGGGGTCTCTGGCAGGTGGGGCAGTGGGCAGGAGGCTCATCCTTCTATAATAATAATAATAAAGTTGGAAGGGACCTTGGAGGTCATCTAGTCCAACCACCTGCTCAGACAGGAAACCCTATACCATTTCAGACAAATGGCTGTCCAGTCTCTTCTTAAAAACTTCCAGTGTTGGAGCATTCACCACTTCTGGAGGCAGGTTGTTCCACTGGTTAATTGTTCTAACTGTCAGGAAGTTTCTCCTTAGTTCTAGGTTGCTTCTCTCCTTGATTAGTTTCCACCCGTTGCTTCTTGTCCTGCCTTCAGGTGCCTTGGAAAATAGCTTGACTCCCTCTTCTTTGGGGCAGCCCCTGTTGGGTGAGGCGAGGCAAGGCGAGGCAGGGCGGGGGTGCCATTGTCACAAGGCAAGGTGAGGCAGGGGCCGGGGTGGCTGCACACAGAGGCCAGTGAGTGCATGGGTGTTGGGATGCATCTGGCCATGTGGGACCTCGGCGAGTTAGCAGGCGGCTGGTTGAAGAGGGACAGTTGCCATCTCCGGGGCATGGCGCACGTGCCCACAGAGAGGGCTCTGAGTGCCGCCTCTGGCACACGTGCCATAGGTTTGCCACCACTGATATATACTTTATAATATTTTCAGGAGCTTTGTGGCCTGCTCTTAAATCTACGGGCAATGCAGATGGAAGCAAACTGGCTGTTGTTTTTTTCCTTTTCACAGTATCAGCAATATTGCCAACCACATTATTCATCAATAGTATAATAATTCATTTTCCCAGCTGGGTACATGGGGCGCTTAGTTTCACTTTTAGACCTGCCATTAAAAAAAAAACATATTAGCTTGCTTGCTTGCAAAACCTGGGCTATTAACTGAGGTTGCAATTCAGTTAATTAGTTGCAATTATAGAGGTGAGATAGTCTTAGCAGGGGCAATCAGGAGTCTGAGCTTCTTGAGGTAGGGGAGCTAAGCAGGATCAGACATGTATAGTTAAACTTGGAGGGAAGATCTTGAGAAATATAGACCAGGTTAGGAGATCAGAAGAACGTCTTGGAGAAGAAGATAAGGTGAGAAGCACAGAATCTAATAATCTTATCAGTTATGAAATTAATTGTGGGAGAACAACACACACACACACACACACACACACACACACCAGAGAAAGAAATTTTGGGGGAATACTAAAAGGCAGAATATTATATTTCCCCAAAAGATCTTAAAGGCAGAAACCTCCCTTCCCCCATTTCTCTCTGAACCAAATAGAAACCAGGTCTGCAGAAATAATAATAATAATGATAAAGTTGGAAGGTACCTTGGAGGTGATCTAGTCCAACCCCCCCTGCTCAGGCAGGAAACCCTATCCATTTCGGAAAAATGGCTGTCCAGTTTCTTCTTAAAAAACTTCCAGTGTTGGAGCATTCACCGCTTCGGGAGGCAGGTTGTTCCACTGGTTAATTGTTCTCACTGTCAGGAAGTTTCTCCTTAGTTCTAGGTTGCTTCTCTCCTTGATGAGTTTCCACCCGTTGCTTCTTGTCCTGCCTTCAGGCGCTTTGGAGAATAGCTTGACTGCCTCTTCTTTGGGGCAGCCCCTGAGATACTGGAACACTGCTATCATGTCCTTCCTCGTCCTTCTCTTCATTAAACTAGACAGACCCAATTCCAGCAACCGTTCCTTATATGTGATAATCCTTCCAGAAAGACTGGAGCCACGAAGCTTGGAGCTGATGGGATTAGAAAGACAAAAATCCCTAGAATCAACAATCCCTCACACCAAAAAAATCCAGCACAGGACATAGTCATCAGTCACAGCCTATATAGCAAAACTAAGTTAGGACAGACTCCTAAAAACTTCGCATCTCAATTTTTTGGAGAATACAATTTTTGGAACCGGGTAGCTATTTTCACTTTGGATGAAATTGAACATATTCACCGGCCTGTAAGCCGACTCTCTTTTGACCCTCCACCATTGCTAAATTAGATCGGAGCCAACGCTTTTCCTGTATTGTATTTTTAAAAACTGTACCAAGAAATGCAAATAAAATAGCAAGGGAAAGACCGAATCCCACTGGAAAATGCCAAGATAATTAAGCCTGCTGTCGCCAACTTTCTAGGGAAGAACGTGGCCCATCTCTAGAGATAGCTGTGTCAGTTGTTGTTCTGCAGCTGAGAAAAACTGCGCAAAAAAATAACCCCTAATTTCTTTGCATATTTACGGTTCAGTCATTTGTGCTCCGCCATTCAAACGGGGTGTTGCAATTACAATTCAAGTATAAATACAAAAAAAATATGTTCTCAGCTTGTTCTGGTAAATGACGTTGCCCTTAACTTTACAATTGTCGAGTTCCATCAAGCGACATTCACCCCACCTATTCTTAAATCAGAACAAGCTTGAACCTGGAGGGGAGGGGGAACCGCTATTGCAGTAAATATTGTTTCACCAGCTTTGCAAAATTCTTGACCCCTCTCACCTCCCCCCAGGAAAAAAAGACTGGGGGAACGTCTTTGTAAATCCTCTTTTCAAGGTCCGTTTTTTCCATCGACTTGATATAGGAAATGATTAATGGCGTTGCTATCAAGAAGGCATATAGGCTATCAAAACAAGCCACATCAGAAGAGTCATTGTAACGTGACATTGGTAGGAGCTGGGGGAGGGGGAGTGATTGACAGCTTGCTTTATTTTCAATTCTGACAGATGGGCATGCAGTAGAGAGCAGATGATGAGAACCCAACACTCTTCTTGGCTGGAAACAAGAAGAGGTTAGGCCAGTTTTTCCCAATATTGCGATGTCCAGATTTGTTGAACTTCAGTTCCGTAATCCCTAGTCACCTTGAGCAGAATTATGGGAGGCAGGTATGTTATTTCCCTCTCTCCACTGAAAAATCACTATCCAGGGGTGTCCTTGAGAGTTAAAAAAGAAGTCAAGATGGTAGTGTGGGAAGTTAGCCCCCCAGAGAAGGAAATATTAAAAGGGCAGAAAAATATATTTTTTCAAAGGATCTTAAAGAGGCAGAAAAGCATGCCCACTTTTTTCTTAATAGCCCCAAGTCTCCCTCCCCCAAGCAGAAACCAACTCTGTAGAAATGCAGATGATAATCTTGCCAGAAAGACTGGAGTCAGGAAACTGGGATTAGGAAGAAAGATCCCTAGAATCAACACCAAAAATCTAAGAGTCATCAGCCACAGCCCCAGGGAAGCAGGATATGACCCTTGGGACATAATAGGATTAACCCACCACCATCAGAATACCAGAAAGGCACACTCAGACTCAGGTCAAAGTTCATGCCACAGGAACAACTCCAAACAAAAGGCTCCAGAGGGTATAAAAACCCACTCCCTACATGTGCTCACTCTCTCTTTTCTTCCAGAGCCATCTTCCTGTCTGGCTCTCCTCTTCAGTAAACTGCAACCTTCTTTCTAAAGCAATCGCCATGTTGTTTATCCCCGGCTTGGACTGAACCATGATGAAGACTTTTCTTTCAACAGTAGCCATGATGGTGTGACTGAAACTCCAGGTGTTTTCATGTGCATCTGGGCAACTGTACACCACTAAATGGACTGAATGCTGAGATAACCTTGACACCCATGTCGTAGATGAGAAGAATAACCCCCCAGATGTTCACATTCTTGTTTCTACCAATAGGCCAGGGGTCTTCAAACTTGGCTCTTTTATGACTCGTGGACTTCAACTCCCAGAATTCCTGAGTCAGCAGAGCTGAGCATAGCTGACTCAGGAATTCTGGGAGTTGAAGTCCATGAGTCATAAAAGAGCCAAGGTTGCCTACCCCTGGTGTAGGGTCTCCTGCTTGAGCAGGGGGTTGGACTGGAAGACCAACTCTGGAAGGTCCCTTCCAACTCTGTTCTTCTATCTTCTATCTCCTAAAATTTCTGTTGCTAAGTGAAACGGTTGTTAAATGAGTTTTACCCTATTTTATGACCTTTCTTGCCACAGTGAATCTCCGCAATTAAGTTAGTAACATGGTTTAAGTGAATCTGGCTTCTCCATTGATTTTGCATGTCAGAAGGTTGTCAAAGGGGATCACGTGACCCTGGGACACTGCGACTGTCATAAATGTGAGTCAGTTGCCGAGCGTCTGAATTCTGATCACGTGACCACAGGGATGTCATAAGTCCTGAGTGTGAAAAACGCTCATGAATCACTTTTTTCAGTGCCATTAAGACTTTGGATAGTCTCTAAGCAAACCGTTGTAAGTCAAGGACTATTTGTATGCACTTCCCTTCTCTGAAAAATAATTTGGTAAGAACCACTGGCTACAAAGATCAATAATGTCATTACATTTTACTTATTCATTAAACACATTTATATCGCTTACCCACCTACCAGAAAAAACTCTGGCCTGTGAACAAACCAAAAGAAGCCACAACTCATTAAAAGCCACCATTTCCAACAGTTTTTGCAGCTCTCTGTTGCCTTCTAAAGACCGTTCAGAGGTCTGCAAGCCAAATGTGCTACTTTAATAAACTTTAATATCAGGATAAGCAAATTCAAATAAAAAAACATGTTATGGTACTATTAAAGCATGCGCCATAAGCGCTACAGCTACCCGTAGATTAAACCTGGTGTAATCAAAGGGAGAACATTTATTTCCATAATTTACTTTCAGATGATCCTTTAAACAATACAGCCCTTGAATCATTCTTGAATATCCGAGTGTGTGTCGCTCCGCTCATTAATTTAACGGTGACATAAAATAGCTTAGAATGATTTAGTAACTTCCTTGAATCATTTCTATAAACATTTAATGGGTTGGTACAAAGGGGAAAAGTTTAATGTATTCCAGAAAAGGCAGACGACTCTGTAAAGTATTTAGTTGCTTTTTTCTTTCACAGAGATTGCCAGCAGTAAATACCATGTTTATTAAAACAATATATTAGTGTAGGATTATGAAAATAAAAAAGGCTCAAGAGTCATATCGCAATTTTATGGGCTACCCCTTCTTAAGAGATGACTGTAAAAACAAAGCAATAGAAGGTCAATGAAATTAAATTCTATCAATTACTAATGTTTTCGTCGTTTAGAAAGTTTAAAGTTCATTCATTTAAAAAAAAACAGCAGAGAAAACCCATGTACACTTCATACTTCTTTGGATAGGAAAAAGCAGATGCCTAACTGAAAGAATATTCTTTTATATATATATTTTTTATTCAAAATCTTAAAGCAAACTCCCCCCCCCAAAAAGGGGGGGAGAAAATTGAAAAACAAAACAAGACCAATAAATAAATAAATAAATGTACATGAAAAGTAAAAACAACCCAAACATATACATAAACTGTCGCCCCAGCTGAATGCAAATAGTCCTTGACTTACAACCACAATTGAGCCCCAAAATTATGTTGCTAAGCGAGACAGTTGTTAAGTGGGGTTTGCCCCATTTTACAACCTCTCTTGTCACAGTTGTTACGTGCCGTTGTTAAGTTAGTAACCTGGTTGTTAAGTGAATCCAGCTTCCCCATTGACTTTGCTTGTCAGAAGGTCGCAAAAGGGGATCACGTGACCCCAGGACATTGCGACCGTCATAACCATGAGTCAGTTACCAACTGTCTGAATTTTTTTTATATATAGGTCAAAAACCCAGATCTTCAGTAAGAATAGAAAGTCTTTTAATCCACAAACTTTAAGAAATAGAGTTCTAATTTAGGATCAGGTTATTCTTGCAACGTTTTTAAACTCCCCTGGATAGTCAGTCGCCGCTGTTTCTGGAGGGAGGGATAAAATTTCCCTTCCCTCTCCACAGGGGGGAAAGTACTTTAAGCAGCTTATCCAGGAAAGAATAGTTAGGATTTAAGAGTAGTAGATCTCACCCAACCTCATCCGCGCTGCTTTATAGTTGCCTGGTAATGTGACTTCAGCTGTCTGCAGCTTAGTGATGAGCCATATTGCTACGGCCAGTCTTTCATCTGCCGGTTTGGAGGGCTGCCCCAGATCGAGCGGAAGGTCTACTGCCCTCCCACGATCAAGCAGTGATCCCCTCCTCACTGGTCGTCCCTACTGGGTGACTTTCAACCCTTTCCAACGTCCCCAGCGATGCGAAACTGGATGAAGACGGAGCTCGCCTTCCAGACGTCCATGGTGGCCACCTCGGCAAACCGTCTGAATTTTGATCATGTGACCGTGGAGATGCTGCAACGGTTCATGTGAAAAACGATCCTAAGTCACTTTTTTTAGTTCTATTGTAACTTTGAACAGTCACTAAATGAACTGTTGTAAGTTGAGGACTATCTGTATTGAAAAATATATTTCAAGAATAATAGTTCCCCTCCCCTGATTGCAATATGGGCGCACAGTTTTTGAACTTCTACGACTCCGTTTACCCGACCCATTTGAGAGAGGAGAAGATTGTTCTGTTGAGAAGCTTACTAGGAACATCTAGATAAGTTCAACAATTGTGTGTGTAATTTGAAAGGGGGCTGTGTGGATGCCCCAACAAGAAAGGAAAGACTTCCATGCCTGAGTCAACAGATAGTAAGAAGGTTGGATGCTTCTTGCCGAAGACCTCATGTCCTCCTACAGAGATTTTCTTCCAGTTGTTTCCAATCTTGATGTCAACGCTGCTAACATCGGATATTTTGATTTGACAACAGTTGGAGATGCAACCATTTTCTTTTTATGTTTTACTTTTAGAGTTAGAGTTAGGTGATACTGGGGGGAGGAATGTGCATGAGAGTTTAGCTAGACATAACAATACTGGACCTAGTGTGAGAACCAAGGTTGTTGAAATAAGAGATGATAAGAATTGGCGGGCTGGAGAACTGGAGGGAAGGCCTGCATTTCAAACTAATTGGAGAATGTGATTTATGACTGTTAATTGGAGGAGGGAATTGTGCTTTGATACTGTGTGCTCAAGGGAGGGGAATTCAATTTTTGGCTTCAACTGTGTTGGTGCCGATGCTATGCTTCTCAAATAAAGATTCTTTAAGGTAAACAATGCCTCGAAGTTCTTTGAAGAGTTTCATCTGTCGGAACCAGGACACTTGAAGGTTTACAACGTTCTTCTCAGGAAGAACTGAGTTTTCCAAAGCTTCTAAAAAAAACATGCACAAACCTACAATATGGGAATGATGTTGATGAAAATGATGATGATGGTAATGGTGATGATGATGGTGGTGATGGTGGTGGCAGTGGCGATGATATCCATTCAGTTGTATTCGACTCTTGGTGATTCTATGGGCCAGATCCACATCTTCCAATCTTGCACTACTTTGAGTTGTTCTATGCTCTGGCTGCTGTCAGCTTTGATGGAGAATTCAGAGGTCAGAATCTCTAGCTTGGCAGTTGCCAAACACAATTCCCAATGAATGAAGGCAAATATACGTGTCCCGGGATAACGTTGTAGGATCAAACCTGAATGGTTCACCAGGACCAGAGGTTAATTCTTCCAAGCTTTGCACTGGAGCCTTAGCCCCCGTAAGGATGCTGAGAATTACAGTTCATCAACCACTGGAAAGCCAGGAGTTTCTGTCCTAGATGTAAGATGTAGTTCGGCCTCTTTAGAAAAGCATTCTTGCTTTTCCCTGTTAAATGGCAAAGCTTGTGGAAATTTAATCAAAAATTTAATCACCATGGCAATCCTCGCTTGTCCTGTTAATTATTGCTTAATGAATAACCAAGTAATGAACATTCAGTATTCCCTCTGAAATGGAGTAAACATCTGGAATGTTTGTATTTTCTTCTTTCAGATAATACACATTTACACAAAATTAAATCCTCGGTTGTTTTGTATCCATCTGATTCCTGGATTATTTCAACTGTTGCTACGTCCATATTTCTATTTTTCTGCCTGAAAGTTTCAGTATTATAATCTCAATGAGGACCGCAAATCATACAGTCAAATGAATGATTTGATTTTTTTTTATTTAGCTAACATCTGTATTTCTACAAGGGTATGTTTTATTCTGAGACTAGCTGTACCCAGCCACACGTTGCTGTGGCTCAGTCTGGTTAAATGGAAAAGAAAGAAAAGAGAAAGCGCATGTTTGTAATATGTTTAATTTCACAATGCTTGTGGGTATACAATATTTTTTGTTGTTCCATTGTCTGTGCAGATATATGCGTGTGTTGCTTTTACGTCCAACAGATGGCGCTGTTTTTCAAAAAAAGCATGTTTTTACCTGTCACAGGTGTGACATCTATATAATAGTAGGTATATAAAAACACGCACGTATTCGAATGCAACGTTGTGTCAAAATTTCAAAGCAATCGGTGAAGAACGTTCAGAGATTTAAGATTTTGAACAAACGAACATTTACATTTTTATTTATATAGATTACCTAATGAAGATGTTTACATATACGAATCTAAAATTATTTGAGGCCAGAGGCCCAGTTCATCTAATTTACTTTGAACAGAAAATTAAGATCAGGCAATTTTGCACCTACCTACAAGTTTATTTGGGGTAATAGTTATATATTCTGAACTGCTCTTTCTGAGAAGCGTTCTTTTTTTCAGATTCTCAATTTGAAACCATTTCATGCTTGAGGAAAGGGTGACACCTAGTGGTGGTTCATATTATTACAGCTTTTAAAAAATAATGAAATTTAATCAAGAGGCGAGAATAATACTAATAATAAAAAACCATGGTAGCTGTGTTGCTTTTACAGGAAATGAAAAAAAATAAATAGTATTCCACACTATTATTTGGATCGATCCAAAGGGGGGGAGGGAATTCAGCATCAAGCAAGT
This sequence comes from Protobothrops mucrosquamatus, assembly GCF_001527695.2. NCBI lineage: Eukaryota > Metazoa > Chordata > Lepidosauria > Squamata > Viperidae > Protobothrops > Protobothrops mucrosquamatus. The sequence continues at coordinate 39,577 of NW_015390735.1, read as the reverse complement.
TCTCACAAAACGCAAGTGATGATCACAAAGTCTAAAAAATAGCCCAGATGTTTTATGTGCTATAAATTACATGCCTCTTTTTAAAATGATTGTATTGCCATTTTTAAAAAGACATTCAAATAAAAAAATATTTAAAAATGAATTAAAAGAAAGATGGTCATATATAGAAATCCTGCAAATTGTGTTGTTATTGTTCTGCGGATTGTACATCAATAGCAACAGTTGTTTATTGATATTGTTAGACAATAATTGCTTCCATAACATTCTAGATCCTGCAGAAAATTGAAAATGGATTTAGGAATTGTATAGAGTGACGCTTTGAATCCACAAGCGTATTTCCTCAACTAGATCTTGTAATATCACCACTTGACTTAACACAGATCTTTATTCATTATTTCAGAGTACACTTTGTCTACTTTTTGCTTATTTATTTTATTATTCAGCCCAGCCAGGTGACAGGCAGCACTCCACCGGGCTAAGCTGATTTTGAAACCAGAGCAAGATTGAAGAAACCTCGGAATAACAGAATTACAGAGTTAGAAGGGACTTTGAAGATCTTCAAATGATTAGTCCAACCCCCTACTCAAGCAGGAGACCCTATTCAGTTTGAAACAAGTGGCTGTCCAGTCTCTTCTTAAAAGCCTTCAGTGTTGGAGCATCCACAACTTCTGGTGGCAAGCCGTTCCACTGGTTAATTGTCTGCCCTGTTAGGAAGGTTCTCCTTAATTCCAGGTTGGTTCTCTCTTTGATTAGTTTCCATCCGTTGTTTCTTGTGTGCTTTCAGGTGCTTTGTTTGGAGAGTCTCTCTCTGTGTGTGTGTGTGTGTGTGTGTGTGCGTGCGTGTGTGTGAAAATGAAAGTGAAAACAGTCATTAATTAACGTTATCTTCTGTTCAAACAACCGAGGGAGGGAAAACAGATTTTGCCTCCGGATCCCAAATCTGAGCTGTAAAACAAGCCAGAACGCCGCTCGAGGAGGCCCTCTGTGTTTCTGTTGCCTG
>NW_015390735.1:33806-38022 GCF_001527695.2 Protobothrops mucrosquamatus | reverse complement strand
CCCTTCTCCCCTTCCTTCCTCCCTCCCTCCTTCCCCTTTCCTTTTCTTTCTTTCCTTTCTTTTTCCCTCTGCTTCTCTACTGCTTCCTTCCTTTTTCTTGTCTCCCTACTTCCTTCCCTTTCTCCACTTCCTTCCTTCTTCCTGTCTCCCTTCTTCCTTCCCTTCTCTTTCTTTCTTTCTTTCTCTCTCTCTCTCTTTCCCTCTGTTTCTCTACTCCTTTCTTCCTTCTTCTTGTCTCTTTACTTCCTTCCCCTTCTCCACTTCCTTCCTTCTTCCTGTCTCCTTTCTTCCTTCCTTCCTTTCTTTTTTCTCTCTCTTTTTCCCTCTGCTTCTCTACTCCTTCCTTCCTATTTCCTGCCTCCCTACTTCCTTCCCTTCTCTTTCTTTCTTTCTCTCTCTCTCTCTCTCTTTCCCTCTGTTTCTCTACTCCTTCCTTCTTGTCTCTTTACTTCCTTCCCCTTCTCCACTTCCTTCCTTCTTCCTGTCTCCTTTCTTCCTTCCTTCCTTTCTTTTTTTTCTCTTTTTCCCTCTGCTTCTCTACTCCTTCCTTCCTTCTTCCTGCCTCCCTACTTCCTTCCCCTTTCCTTTTCTTTCTCTCTTTTTCCCTCTGCTTCTCTACTGCTTTCTTCCTTTTTCTTGTCTCCCTACTTCCTTCCTCTTCTTCACTTACTTCCTTCTTCCTGTCTCCCTTCTTCCTTCCCTTCTCTTTCTCTCTCTCTCTCTTTCCCTGTTTCTCTACTCCTTCCTTCCTTCTTCTTGTCTCTTTACTTCCTTCCCTTTCTCCACTTCCTTCCTTTTTCCTGTCTCCCTTCTTCCTTTCTTCCATTTCTTTTTTTCTTTTCTCTCTCTCTGTCTCTCTTTTTCCCTCTGCTTCTCTACTCCTTCCTTTCTTCTTCCTGTCTCCCTACATCCTTCCCTTTCTCCTCCTCCTTCCTGTCTTCCTTCTTCCTTTTTCTTCTCCTTCCTTCCTTCTCCCTCTTCTCCTCCCTTTTGTCTCCCTCTCTCTCTTTCTCTCTCTTTCTCTTTAATTCCTCTGCTTCCCTTCTCCTTCCTTCCCCGCCTCCTCCCTTTTCTTTCTTCCCCTGCTTTCCTTCTCTTTCCTTCCATTCTCTTCCACCTCTCCTTTTTCCTGCTTCCCTTCTTCCTTCCCCTTCTGCTCTCCTTCTCTTCTTCCTTCCCCCCCTGCTCTCCTTCTCCTTTCTTCCCCTTCTGCTCTCCTTCCCTTCTTCCTTCCCCCCCTGCTCTCCTTCTCCTTTCTTCCCCTTCTCTTTTCCTTCTTTCCTTCCTTCCCTCTCCCACCTTGCCTTCTTCAGTCTTACTTTTGGGTCGCTGGGGGCAAATGGCCCTGCCCAATTTTTGGAGAGCTTGGTGCCCAACCCTTCCTTGGCGTTAACGCTCTTGCTGGAAAGACCTAGCTCCTTCACTCCTCTTGAGGACCACAGATGTTCCTGGATCCTGGAAGCTGGTGGGAAGGGGCTTTGGATGGCTTCTAGTCAAAGCTTTCCTCCTGCAGGAGCCTGGAATGGAGTGGAGAGGTGTCTGTCTATCTCTGGGCCAAATTAGGCAGGATCTTGCTCTTTGGGCAAAGACCAAGTTAGTGCATTAAAAAAAGTATAAATACGGCGAGGGATATATTTATTGTGATCTTCACAAGCTTCCTCCGTTAGAATTTGACGGCTCCAGTGCTGCAGTTTCTCAATCTTGGCAACTTGCAGATGGGTGGACTTCAACTCCCAGAATTTATTGGGAGCTGGCTGGGGAATTCTGGGAGTTGAAGTCCTCTCATCTCCTAGATGCCAAGGTTGAGAAAGGCAACACAACACTGAAGCCATCAACTTCCATCCTTCCAAGCTCTGGGGAGAACGCAGATGCCTCCACCCACAGCTGCCGCAACTATTCTAGACAACATTTGGGCAACCAAGTGCAAGGAATTTTTTTTTTTTCTCCCACGCTAGGCCAGAAATAACACTTGGCTCTGGGTGTCATTTCTCCTGGGACCACAGAGCTGAAGGGAAGAACATTTTGTTTCATGTTTTGATCTGATCCTGGGACCAAGGACTACCAATTTCATTTTGCTGGGAGCCTCTTAGAGCATTATAGGGTTAGGATTTGCTGTCCTCCTTTAAGTGCGTCTAATGGGATTTGTAATTGGTTAATCGCTGGCTTTTTAACTTGCCCTGAATTTTAATTAATTAAAGACAGAAGTTAAAACTGGCTGGTGAGGGCCACTTAAGAATCCACACGACTTAGATTTTAATAAAATAAAATTAAAATCTCATCCAAAGCAAGCTAGGAGCTAGGGAAATTACCTATATAATAATAATAATAATAATAATAATAATAATAATAATAATAATAATAATAATAATAATAACAACAATAATAATAATAGTAGTAGTAGTAGTAGTAGTAGTAGTGTAGTAGTAGTAAGTAGTAGTAGTAGTAGTAGTAGTAGTAGTAGTAGTAGTAGTAGTAGTAGTAAAGTTGGAAGGGACCTTGGAGGTCATCTAGTCCAACCCCCTGCTCAGGCAGGAAACCCTATACCATTTCGGACAAATGGCCGTCCAGTCTCTTCTTAAAAACTTCCAGTGTTGGAGCATTCACCGCTTCTGGAGGCAGGTTGTTCCACTGATTAATTGTTCTAACTGTCAGGAAGTTTCTCCTTAGTTCTAGGTTGCTTCTCTCCTTGATTAGTTTCCATCCGTTGCTTCTTGTCCTGCCTTCAGGGGCTTTGGAGAATAGCTTGGAAAATATATATATTTTCTGAGAAGGAGCAACAAGCTTAAATATTTGCACTTCCTCCTTTTGTGTGCAGTAGGATATCAGAACCAAGGCAGTCTCTAAAAATAAGCCTGCACCAAGAATGTAGAATTTGGCTGTAGACGTGGATCCTGGGTTTATCTGGGTTGGCTGATCCCAAGAACCAAAGATTTACCTTTGGTGATGCCTTAAATTCAGTTCACATGCTTCTCATGCCTTATGATGCCAGCCAAAATGTATCCAAAGATCACAGCTACTTCCAGAGAGATGTTCCACTTGTGACATTTGTCAGATCTATTGTGTATTTTCCACAGTCCTAATAGGCAGTGACCTGGGTGTATTTGAAATGCCAGCTTCCCTAGTAAATTTCCATCTGTCGTGCTGTCATCCATCTCTCCATGCTGTCAGAATGTTTAGTGAATTTCACTAGATGGCTTGTTCCTTGGGTAAGACCTTTAGCAAGAATATCTGTTGAGGTTCTCCTGAACATAGTGTTGTCTGCCAATTTTCCTCTCATTAATCAAAATAATTTAATTGCCACCTGTTCTGCTACCTAACCTAGCACCTATATTAATTGACTGTTGCTCATTAATGATTAATAGTAATCAATTAAACTCATTTCAAGATCTCCTACCTTCACATTATCAACCAGTGATGCCAAAGGTACCTGATGATCTGTATAAGTCATTACAAAAAAAAACCACAATAAATTAAGACAATTGACATCGCTTGTGGAAACTGGCAGCACCAATGTTACAACAATTATCCAGATTGCTTAGGACAGGGGTCTTCAAACTTGGCCTTTTTATGACTTGTGGACTTCAACTCCCAGAATTCCTCAGCCAGGCACGCTGGCTGAGGAATTCTGGGAGTTGAAGTCCACAAATCATAAAAGGGCAAAGTTTGAAGACCCCTGGCTTAGGATAGAGCAGGCTTTATGTGACTCGGCACAACTTGAATTGCCTTGAGTGCGTTCGAAATCAGAGAAAGGTAGTCATGGAATTGACTGTAATGTGAAGAATACAAAGAATACAAAGAAAATGCATTTATTAAATCTCCATTTTGCATTTTCGTGCAGCAGTATTCAGCCCACACTGAATCAGCACGCCCCACAATTATAGGATAAATGTCTTGCTGTCGCTAAATCTCTTTTGCTAAATGTTGGGATGATATCACAGCAGAAATGCTTGATCTAGATCAAGGGTCTTCAAACTTGGCCCTTTTATGACTTGTGGACTTCAACTGGCTGAGGAATTCTGGGAGTTGAAGTCCACAAGTCATAAAAGGGCCAAGTTTGAAGACCCCTGATCTAGATCAGTGTTTCTGAACCTTGGTCATGTTAAGATATGTGGATCTCCACTCCCAGAATTCCCCAGGCAGCATGCTGGCTAGGGAATTTTGGGAGTTGAAATGCACCCATCTTAAAGTGGCCAAGATTTAAAAACATTGCTCTAGA
>NW_015390735.1:20898-32537 GCF_001527695.2 Protobothrops mucrosquamatus | reverse complement strand
TGGGAGTTGAAGTCCACAAGTCATAAAAGGGCCAAGTTTGAAGACCCCTGATCTAGATCAGTGTTTCTGAACCTTGGTCATGTTAAGATATGTGGATCTCCACTCCCAGAATTCCCCAGGCAGCATGCTGGCTAGGGAATTTTGGGAGTTGAAATGCACCCATCTTAAAGTGGCCAAGATTTAAAAACATTGCTCTAGAACAGTGTTTCTCAACCTTGACAATTTTAAGGCATGTGGACTTCAACTCCCAGAATTCCACAGCCAGCAATGCTGGCTGTGGAATTCTGGGAGTTGAAGTCCACATGCCTTAAAATTGTCAAGGTTGAGAAACACTGCTCTAGAACAAGGGTAGGCAACCTTGGCTCTTTTATGACTCGTGGACTTCAACTCCCAGAATTCCTGAGCCAGCATGGCTCAGCTTGGAAACCTCTCCCTTTCCCCTCAGCATGGCTGGCTCAGGAATTCTGGGAGTTGAAGTCCACGAGTCATAAAAGAGCCAAGGTTGGCTACCCCTGCTCTAGAGAGTCTTTTTCCTGAAGGCCAACATCTAACATGCTTCAGCTCTTTAGATCTGGCCAATAAAACGAATATATTCATATTTGGTTAAACCAAGTATCTGAACTAGGTACTTCGCCCTGTGCACTTAAGACTATATGAACAGTTTTCTCCCTTTACAAGCCAAATCAGGTGGTCTTGTTTTCTTTGGAAGAAGACTATTTCATCTTCCTGTCACTGCGGTTGGGTGTTTCTCCTTGCCTCCCTTTGTAACCTTAGCAGAATAACAGAGTTGGAAGGGACCTTGGAGGTCTTCTAGTCCAGCCCCCTGCTCAAGCAGGAGACCCTATACCATTTCAGACTGGTGGCTGTCCAGTCTTTTCTTAAAAGCCTCCAGTGATTGAGTACCCAAAACTTCTGGAGGTAGGTTGTTCCACTGGTTAATTGTTCTGTCAGGAAGTTTCTCCTTAGTTCTAGGTTGCTTCTCTCTTTGATTAGTTTCCATCCGTTGCTTCTTGTCCTGCCTTCAGGCGCTTTGGAGAATAGCTTGACTCCCTCTTCTTTGGGGCAGACCCTGAGATATTGGAAGACTGCTATCATGTCCCCCCTCGTCCTTCTCTTCATTAAACGAGATATACCCAATTCCAGCAACCGTTCCTTATATGCTTTAGCCTCCAGTCCCCTGATCATCTTTCGCTTTTCCTCTTGATTTTGTCCCTTCTTCCCTCCATCTCAGTCATAACTTTGGCTTTCTCCAGTCATTTTTCTGAGCAGCTCTCGATAATGTTTTTCAAATAGCACCCTGGCATGAACCAGGAAGTTTCCCCATTGCAGTAACTCTGTGGCCCTTCCTCTCTCTCATCCTCTCTTACTTCATTTCACTTNCCTCCAATCCCTTCTAGCACTGATGATGTTAGCTAGTTTGGGTAATGAAATGTCTGCAAGAGAACCACCAAGCTCAGAGAGCACCAAGAACCCCAGAGTCCTCTTCTTCCTCTTCCTTTTCTTCTCCTCCTCCTCCTCCTCCTCCTCCTCCTCCTCCTCCTCTTCTTCTTCTCCTCCTCCCATCCTTCTCCTTCTCCTCCAATCCCTTCTAGCACTGCTGATGTTAGCTAGTTTGGGTAATGAAATGTCTGCAAAAGAACCACCAAGCTCAGAGAGCACCAAGGACCCCAGACCTTCATATATTCTCTTCCATTGGTATCTTCATCGTGACCCTCATTCATGGAGAATGTTTTGCACATTTCTAAAAATAACTTGATGTTCACCCTCCAAGGATGGCGTTGTTGCATCTCAATTTCTAGTACGTTTTAAGGCTGTCCCGCAATCTCGCCTACTTTCAGTATTTCATTCTGTGTCTTTGATTTGAGCATCACGCCAAGATGGTAACATCCCAGATCAGCAAGAAGTTATGAAAAGGTTGACTGTTTTCTGTCTCAAAATCATCCACTGGAGTGACTCTGTGAAGAGTTTAGCTAGACCCCAGTTCAAGTTCCCAAAGGATATATTAGGTCTATCACCCACAGTGTAGGAAGAACAAATATAAATTCAATTCTTGTCTCCTGGTACAAGGCTAACCAAGCCATAGACCCAATTTAGATATTGGAACGTTTCATTAGTATTTTGAGTCCTTCGTTTATATCTGCAATATTTTGTGGTCAGAAGATAGTCATGGGGTTTTCAGCTTCTTTTCTCTCTCCCCCAGTCCCCCCCCTCCTGGAAGGATAATGAAAATATGGGATTTTATCTCCTGTGGTTCAGAACAGGAAGCTTCCTGCATTAGTAATTAATGAACATTAGTTCCAGCTCTGGGAATATCTAATGTAGCATCTGACAGGCTTGATTATTTCAGCACTATAAAGCTTTATCCGGCCAAAAAAGAAAGAAAAAAACCTTCATTTTTTTTTATAAATAAGAAGAAAAACTATTTTATATTTCTTGGAAAGTTGTATATGCTCACAAAATATGCTTCTTACGTTTTTATGTAATGTAATAGGAATAACATTCATTTTTCCAAGTAGAGAGATGTCTGAGCAACAGTGTACAAGAGAAAAATTAGATACAGCCTTATTCCATTTTAAGTTTGTTGAAATAAAAATTATTCCTAAGTAAATACTGCATCCAGTTTGGGTCACCACGATGTAAAAAAGATGCTGAGACTCTAGAAAGAGTACAGAGAAGAGCAACAAAGATGATTAGGGGACTGGAGGCTAAAACATATAAGGAACGGTTGCTGTAATTGGGTATGTCTAATTTAACGAAGAGAAGGACGAGGGGGGACATGACAGCAGTGTTCCAGTATCTCAGGGGCTGCCCCAAAGAAGAGGGAGTCAAGCTATCCTCCAAAGCTCCTGAAAGCAGGACAAGAAGCAACGGATGGAAACTCATCAAGGAGAGAAGCAACCTAGAAATAAGGAGAAACTTCCTGATAGTTAGAACAATTAACCAGTGGAACAACCTGCCTCCAGAAGCGGTGAATGCTCCAACATTGGAAGTATTTAAGAAGAGACTGGACAGCCATTTGTCGGAAATGGAATAGGATTTCCTGCCTGAGCAGGGGGTTGGACTAGATGACCTCCAAGGTCCCTTCCAACTTGATGGTGATGGTGATGGTGATGGTGATGGTGAAGAAGAAGAAGAAGAAGAAGAAGAAGAAGAAGAAGAAGAAGAAGAAGAAGAAGAAGAAGAAGAAGAAGAAGAAGAAGAAGAAGAAGAAGAAGAAGAAGAAGAAGAAGAAGAAGAAGNTTTTTTTGCTGATCCTGGATTAGTGACATGGGCAACTGGACAAATCTGTGAAGGATCAGACTGGGTTAGCAACTGATCTTGATGGCTGTTCAGCACAACTCATTTTTTTTCCTAGTTGGAAAACAGATGTGATTTTCAGAATGGATTTTACAACAACAACAACAACAAAAGTTAGCGTAGACCAGGGGTAGGCAACCTTGGCTCTTTTATGACTTGTGGACTTCAACTCCCAGAATTCCTGAGCCAGCATGGCTCAGCTTGGAAACCTCTCCCTTTCCCCTCAGCATGGCTGGCTCAGGAATTCTGGGAGTTGAAGTCCACGAGTCGTAAAAGAGCCACAGTTGCCTACTCCCTGACGCAGAGGAACAAAAGCTTTTACAAATTCTCAGCTCAATTCAAAAGCATCGGAATCGACTTTGCAATTTGAACTTTGGAATTTGGAGATTAGTTTTGTAGTTCAGTCTCTCTACGTTTTGAAGGAATTGTCTTCAAATGGAATCTCCAGATTAAATCTCTCCGCCATCCAGTCAGAGCTGAAGAAGCTTCTTGGAGGAGAAGCGAAAGCTCTTCAAAGAAAAACAAGAAAGTCCAGTTGCGTCTTGGAAAAAAGCATGTTTGGGACTCCAGATTAAAGTTTTGTGTAGCCCTGCCATCTCCTGTGTCACAGATATGCTGCCTTAAACCAATAAATCGGTGTTTCTGTCTTAGCAATATTAAAATGTGTGGCTGGCTGGTGAATTCTGGGAGTTGAAGTCCACAAATCTTAACATTCTCAAGGTTGAAGAACACCGTAATACAGTAGATGCTATTAGGTGGCAGGAATTGCTATGTACTTTACTATTTGGTGAGCTTTGCAAATGGATCTGGTTGCTTTTCAGCAACATTGTTCTCAAGTAACACAATTCAGTCAGGAATCCCTGGTGCAGAACTGGGGGGGGGGGACCCTAAATTCGGAATTGTTTATTTAGCACTTATTATTGAGAAGGTAATGGTGACACTAACTTGTTCCCTACATTTGATGTGTAACAATGATAGGGCAAGTAGGGTTCCATTTTAAAGAATATTTGAACAAAATGTAGTCTTACATTCCTTTTATATTTCCCTACCTTTCAAAACTTCTATGAGATGTTTATAAAAAGAGTGTTTCTCTAAAATCAGAACTCCTGAAAAATTACTGTGTCAAATTGGTTAAGGCCCCGAAAGCTAACCTAATTGTGAAGTGGCATTATAATAAGAACATAGTTGTTGGTACAGCACAACTATTTTAAAATAAGACCGAGTCAGTTGTTAAGAGAAGAATCTTGAATGAGTTGGCTTTGGAGTCATGTTTTAAACCTTGTGCCCACAGTTGAGATCATCTAACCTCAATAGATAGTCACTTCCCATTAAAATGAGCCCACACAATGAGACAACTTGAAGGTCAACTCAGCTGAAGGGAGGATTGACGAGATAACCAAATTGTATAAAAAAATACAGCAAAACTCACGTGTGTGAGATTGGAGGGTGAAAAGAAAATGGGAGAAGAAAAATATACGGAAGAAAATTAGCCATGTCCCCATATCTAGAAGAGGGATTCGTTATTATTATTATTTTCAGTTTGTTATCCAGCACCGACTCAAAACGCAACCAATTTTCTAAAATTTGAGCTTTTTCTCTTGATCAGGAATTCAGGGATTTATTTTTTTAAAAAAGTTTTTACGACCTGAAAAAGTTTGAAAAGCTCTGGTCTAGAACGTTCCCTACGGTCAGTTAAAAGCATTTTCTCAATTCTGCACGGTACATGGCTTTCCTTTTTTCTTGACCTGAATACTGTTATTTGCTGAGTCATGTCCGACTCTTCACAACTCCATAGACCACGCTATGCCAGGCCTCCTGTCCTCTGCTATCTCTCGGAGTTTGCCCAAATTCATGGTCATTGCGTCAATGACACTATCTAACTATGAGCGCCGTGGTGGTGCAGTGGTTAGAATGCAGCATTGCAGGTTAATTCTGCCAACTGCCAGCAGTTCGATCCTGACTGGCTCAAGGTTGACTCAGCCTTCCATCCTTCCGAGGTTGGTAAAATGAGGACCCAGATTGTTGGGGGCAAGAGGCTGACTCTGTAAAGCACACAGAGAGGGCTACAAAGCACTATGAAGCGGTATATAAGTCTAAGTGCTATTGCTATTTCTGTTCTTTCTTTTCTCCTTCCTTCCTTCCTTCCTTCCTTCCATCCATGGTATGCAGTGGTGAGAATGCAGTATTGCAGGCTAATTCTGCCCACTTAATCCTCACTGGCTCAAGGTTGACTCAACCTTCCATCCTTCCGAGGTCGGTAAAATGAGGACCCAGATTGTGAGGGGCAAGATGCTGACTCTGTAAACCACTTAGAGAGGGCCGTGAAGCACTGTGAAGCAGTGTGTAAGTCTAGGGGCTGTTGCTGTTGCTATCTCTGCCGTCCCCTTCTCCTTTTGCCTTCCGTCTTTGATCAAAATCTTTTCCGAGGAGTCCTCACTTCTCATTTGGTGGCCAAAGTCTTTGAGCTTCATCTTCAGCCTCTGTCCTTCCAAAGAAGAGTCAGGGTCGATTTCTTTTAGGTTTAGAATTGACTTGGATACTGATAGATATTATCTTTTTCACTTGCTGTTACATCAGGCGTTGCATCACCAAGGCCAACCCTGTAAACCCAATTAGACAAATAGCCCACACGTGTGTCCTGTGTCGAAAATTCAAGTACGTTTCACTTTCGCAAGCAAATGTCATGAAGACATTACCTTGGGATGAAGGGAAGGTTTGAGCAATTGGAAAGAACGATTTAGTAAGAAGATCCCCAAGGCCAAATGTTATCTGCTGGCACTTGGAAGGACAATCTCTGCTATTTGGTGTGGGAGATGTTGCAGCACTGAAATGCCGTCTTTTGCAATTCGCTGGCTTACATTGCCAATGCTGATTGTCATACCATATTTTGGAGGGGAAATAGACTCACAACCCATCACTTCTTTGCAGCATCTTATCGGGGGGAAGTGTTTCCGGATAACATTGCTTATAGAACATTTTTGCTGCTGAGAGATATGTACATTTTATCTATTAAGCCATGTTTTTAGCTACACAGGGATGTGTGCAAGTGACAGGGAAGTGAAGACATCTCTCATCCAAGCCTTCCTGGGAATTAAAAGGAAAATCCCACCATTCATTTATTCAGATAGACATTCAAAAGGTTTCCTCTGTCCAATCATGTCGAACTCTAGGGCAGGGGTAGGCAACCTTGGCTCTTTTATGACCCGTGGACTTCAACTCCCAGAATTCCTGAGCCAGCCATGCTGAGGGGAAAGGGAGAGGTTGCCATGCTGAGCCATGCTGGCTCAGGAATTCTGGGAGTTGAAGTCCACGAGTCATAAAAGAGCCAAGGTTGCCTACCCCTGACCCAGAAGAAAGTCATTGGGATGTCATGTCATTCTCACGAGGCTTTTGATTTTGAATTTACAAAAAAAGTCTGCTGGGTAATTTAAAAGCAGGAGGGACTCTCTCACACCTTAAGAAACAGGGGGAGGGAGACCCCAAAACCATAGTCAGCTTGTTTTAATGTAAGTCTTTACTTACTTTTGTGTGAGGCGTGGCTGCCCCTCACACAAAACCATCCCTTCTTCCTTCCCCCCACCCACACACACATAAGGCCGCCAATCCAGAAAGGCTGGGGAACGCTGCATTAACACAACCGATTTGACCCAGTCTACACAATGACAGAACCCATGATAAAGTGCAAGACACAGTGAAATTAAACCCCAAAACGCTGCTTCCCCACGAGTTTCATCAAAGTATATGAAAACAATTGGCGTGAAGCTCAAATGCTCCACTTAAGCCAGGGGGTAGGCAGCCTTGGCTCTTTTATGACTCGTGGACTTCAACTCCCAGAATTCCTGAGCCAGCCACGCTGAGGGGAAAGGGAGAGGTTTCCAAGCTGAGCCAAGCCGGCTCAGGAATTCTGGGAGTTGAAGTCCACGAGTCATAGAAGAGCCAAGGCTGCCTACCCCTGCTCTAGGGGATAATGCTCGCCTCTGTTTCTTGGCCGAGGGAGCCAGCATTGCCCAAAGACAATTTCCGTGGTCATGGGCCAGGAAAGTCATGGAATGCGGTTACTTCCCCACCAAAGTGGTACCTATTAATCTAGTCGCATTTGCATGCTTTCAAACTGCTCGGTGGGCAGGAGCTGAGGCAAGGAACGGGAGCTCACCCCATCACGCAGAGCTCAGGTCTCAAACCCAGACTATTAGCTTTCCATCCGACAAACTCAACATGTTTCACATCTGAGCCACCACACCCCCAACATTCACTGTATACAGTAGTGGCCAAAATGGTGGAAACCTTTTGGGAAAAGTGTACAGTAGAAATGCCACCTTTGGTTAAGTTTCCCAGCCATTTTTCCTCTAATTTCTTTACAACTGTAGCCTTGTTCACTTAATAATACTATTTTACATCGCTTTCTGGGCGACCAGTCAACTCTTTGCACCATGGCTTTAATTTTATTACGTTTTACAAGCTCACTAAATGAAAGAACACACAAAAAAACCCAACCAACTGGATAGCGATCCCATAACACATTGACAAATGTCCTCCTCTCAGCTTCAATACATGACATCAATCACCGGATCCTACTGTGATCTAATTGGCTCGTTGCCAAAACAAGATGACACCCGATTGTCTCTGTAAACACTCATGCTCATTGGCTACAATCAGATGAAGGAAAGCTACCTGAGATCAACCTAAGCAAGTTGTGTTTCCTTTTTCTGGTTATCTGGCTATAGCTTTTCATAGAATACAGTACAGATAGTTGAACAAACTATGTTGTATTACATTCTTGATTAAATTATCTTTCCATGGATATATAATTTTATGGCACTATTCCCCCCAAAAAGTGGTGTTATTAGCCATCAAACCTCAAAAATACACTTTTCCCAAAAGGTTTCCACAATTTTGGCCACTACTGTAGTTTTGAATAAATCTCCTTGTTCTTATCTCATGGTATGTCCGGAATAATCCTGATCTAACTAACAGGGTTATTGAATCGATTGTAGAGGTAATTTATGCAGAATACTTGGGAACTTTTAAAGAGTTGTGAATAGACACATTTTTCTCCGTTCTCCCTATTCTTCTCTTTACGAGACAATGTGAACAAGTCACGTATCGCCTGATTAGTTATTTAGAAAGGAAGAACTCAATATTTTTAATACTATCTAATATAATATATTTATATGCAATTACATGAGAGGCTTTCATGCTTCGTAAAGAGGCACTTCTATTTCTGTTGTTGTTGTTCTTTGCCATTTTCTAATTTATTTCTGTTTCTCAAGTCAGGATACCGAATGCAACATCTTCTTTCTTTATGTTACAGTTGGGAAACATTCTCCTGTCTCCAATCTATTTTGTGATCAGTTTGATCAAGCGACTTTTCTCGAAATCTCTGCCTCCGATCACGTTGGAAAACCCAGAAGTAAAATATGCATTACGGCTGATCGATAAAGAGGTAACAAATAACCTGTTCTCTTATTTCTCTCTCTTAAGTGCCCGTCTCTTGTTACAGCAGATTTTTTAAAAAATGTTTTAATACTCAAAATGAGGTCCATATGCAGACGAACTGAGATTGAAATAAACTATAATAACTGTTGATAAGTGGCAGTTTTATCAATATCAATCAATCAAAAGCATTCTATGCACTGAGAAATATTGCAGAATGTAAATTAACGCTGCAGCCTTTCGTAATTTGGAGAGGTTGAAAAACTGGATGTTGAGCTAACTCTCCTTTCTATTTAAATTTATTTATTTAGAAAATTTATATAGCCACCTACTCGCTCACAGTGACTCTAGGTGGCTTACAATCAAGAAAAAAAACAGTGTAGAAAATAAAATAAAATTCTACATTGATGGGAAATTAGTCATTTTGGGGTGACACTGGTGTGCAGTGCTTGTGTCACGTGTAACTTGATAAATCAAGTGGAAAGCCTCGTTTGTGAAATTAGAGAACTGGAGATCTAATACACCCATATTTATTATTTCAGATGGGGTGGACCGACCTCATAATAATTCCTCCTGCTTGGGACTCTTTCCTAAAAGGCTAAACTAACCTTCTGAATTTGCAGCTGCACTGATTTCTAATTTATGCAAATTAGAAATATAGATCATTTGAACAGCCAACTCACTGCCTTGAATTCTGAAATGGTTCCTTTATGGCCACAACTCATTATATTTGCTGAATATGTGACCTTATCTCCAGCTCTGGATTTATCGATCTGATCTGTGTACCAGCCTTGTGTGCCATGAAAGAAGGCTTGTTACGATGTGTGTGGTGTTTTTGGACTCCTGTTTTGTTTAATTTTGTTTAGACCTTAGTATGGACTTGTCACGTGGGCACTGTAGTCCGTAATATCTATGTGTCAATGCTGCTAACATTGGACGTTCTTGCTCTGACAACATATGGAGATGCAGCCTTATTCTTCCTTATGCTTTACTCTTAGAATTAGATGATTCTGGGAGAGGAGGAGAAATGTGATGGGAGTTAGTTAGACATAACAATATTGTAATAGTGTGTGAATTCAGTGCTTTTGAAATAAGAGATGATAAGAAATGGCGGGTTGAAGAACTGGAGGGAAAGCCTGCATTTCAAACTAATTGGAGAATGTAATTTATGGCTGTTAATTAGAGGAGGGAATTGTGCTTTGATACTATGTGCTCAGGGGAGGGGAATTCAGATTTTGGCTTCAACTATGTTAGTGCCGAAGCTATGCTACTCCAATAAAGATTCTTTAAGGTAAACAATACCTCAAAGTTCTTTGAAGAATTTCATCTGTCAGAACCATGACATTAAGCCAAAATCTGAATTCCCCTTCCTATGTATATAGGGTCAAAAAATCATAAATTTAGCTGATGGCTGTGCACTTGGGTCCCTGCCCACTTTTATGTAAAGCAGGGATAGTCAACCTTGGCTCTTTTATGACTCATGGACTTCAACTCCCAGAATTCCTGAGCCAGCTGTGCTGGCTCAGGAATTCTGGGAGTTGAAGTCCACGAGTCATAAAAGAGCCAAGGTTGACTACCCCTGATGTAAAGTATTAGTACCGTGAAGTACTAGTGCCGCTTTATAACGCCTTGGTATAAGATCACACTTACTGCATCCAGTTCTAGTCATCACAATATAAAGAAGACGTTGAGACTCTGGAAAGAGTGCAGAGAAGAGCAACAAAGATGATTAGGGGACTGGAGGCTAAAACATATGAAGAACAGGTGCTGGAATTGGGTATGTCTAGTTTAATGAAGAGAAGGACGAGGGGGGATATGATAGCAGTCTTCCAGTATCTCAGGGGCTGCCACAAAGAAGAGGGAGTCAAGCTGTTCTCCAAAGCACCTGAAGGCAGGACAAGATGCGATGGATGGAAACTAATCAAGGAGAGAAGCAATCTAGAACTAAGGAGAAACTTCCTAACAGTGAGAACAGTTAACCAGTGGAACAGCTTGCCTCCAGAAATTGTAGGTGCTCCATCACTGGAGGCTTTTAAGAAGAGACTGGACAGTCACTTCTCTGAAATGGTATAGGGTCAAGCAGGAGGTTGGACTAGAAGACCTTCCATCTCTGTTATACTATGTCCTATATTTGTGGCCTGCCCAAATGAATTGGCTTTCAACTGTATGGTCAAAGCCACAATTTTGACCCACACGTACTCCCCCTGAGACACTCCTAAATGCAGCCTATTGGGTTCACTGCCCCTCAGAGGTGAAAGAGTAGAAGCTTCTGAGTGTGGTCGGTGGAAAGCTCCTCAAACAATGAAAGACTGTTAAGCCGTCGGTCTTGGTTGGGTGCTGTTGGGAACTGTGTTTATTTCCTCAGTCAACACTGCTCTGAAATGCAGCTCCGGCTTGACTCCCAACATTTGGGCTTGGATGGAGCACGTATAACTCTGCTATCGTTTTGTGAAGTTTTTATTCCTCTCTTTTCAGCACGTTAGTCATGACACCAGAAAGTTTCGTTTCGCCCTGCCGAGCCCAAGACATGTTTTGGGGCTTCCTGTGGGTAAGCTGTTTTTTATGTTCAAATAAGCCATATATACACCCATCCAAGGTACTTTGGAGAGGGGATAGAGCAAAATGTGACATCGTTGGACTGAATTGCGACTTTGGAAAGAAAGTTCTTTTTTTCTATTTCTCCTATTCCTCCTCCTCCTACTCTTTCTCTTCCTCCTTCCTTCTTCTTTCTTCTTTTTCCTCCTCCTCCTCCTCCCCTTCCTTCCTTCCTTCCTTCCTTCTTTCTCCTTTCTCCTCCTCTTCCTCCTCCCCTTCCTTCCTTCCTCCTTCCTTCTTCTTTCTGCTCCTCCCCCTCCCCCCTTCCTTCCTTTCTTCTTCTTTCTCCTCCTCCTCCTCCTCTTCCTCCTCCT
>NW_015390735.1:11255-20433 GCF_001527695.2 Protobothrops mucrosquamatus | reverse complement strand
CCCCCCCTTCCTTCCTTCCTCCTCCCTTCCTTCTTCTTTCTCCTTTCTCCTCCTCCTCCCCTTCCTTCCTCCTTCCTAATTTATTGAAAGGCTGATTTTTATTCCTTTGAAGAAAAGCTCTGTTAGCTAGAAGGAAGAGTGTACTGACATTGGAAAAATTCTGCCTAAATCTAAACAGATCTGGACCCGCTCTCCAAATGAATCGGAGACTTCATCCGTGACCTCTGAACCCCCAAACCCGAAGCTAAACACAACTGAGCAAATAAAACGGTGTGGCTAAGTAGGAGACAGCCTGCTAGCTTAATCCTGATCCGCGAATTGCCATAATAAGCCATTCCAACCTTGATATTCTTCTTTGGACCTTCCCGAAGAATATTTGGTTGTTGACTTCTCCTGGTGCCACCCAACTCCCCTTGTGGCACCTCGGGCAAAAAAAAACACCAAAAAAAACAGAACACGGTTGTGATTGTTTACGATGTGTGGCCAGGAGAAAGGCCTGGAATAGGTGTCAGGCGAATTGGCAACCATGGCTTCCGTGTTTTTGTTTGCCCTTCCTTTCTTCTCCTAGTTGCCGAGAGAGGCATCCGTAATTGTAGCCAGCTGCTCCTCTCCCCCGTGCCAGAGGCGTATTGCGCAGGGAAGCAGGTGTTGTGCCTGTGTTGTGCCTTGCGAGCATGGGAGTACTGTAAACTTCGAGGATAGGAAGAATTAAAAAAAAGTGTGTTGTGCTGCATCTCTCCTTAAAACAGCGGTTCTCAACCTATGGGTCGCGACCCCATTTGGGGTCGATCGACCATTTCACGGGGGTCGCCAAGCAAGGCTGTCCGCCATTTTTTTTGTCCGCCATTTTTTTCCCCCTTTTCCGGCGGGTGCCTTACCTCCCTTGGGCTGGGCCAGCTGGTGGTCGGCCTGCTCCGTCTCTGCCGCTTGCCAGCTACGCCTCGGCCGGCGCAGGGGGCGGAACCACGCATGCGCGGCACTCCCGGTCAGGGAAAGTCCTCAACTTACGACCGGTTGGGTAGTCCTCGACTTACGACCGGTTTAGTCCTCGACTTACGACCGGTTTAGTCCTCAACTTACGACCGGTTGGGGGTCGCGGCATTAAAAAGGTTGAGAACCACTGCCTTAAAAGAACCCATAGCAGTCGGTATGTGTAACACTTGCTAGGGATTTACCCAGAAGGTAAATAGCGATGCAAACCATTCCAATTCTCTTTTTTAAGGCTTCGTGCTCAATCTTTGATGGGTTTTTATTTACCTGACAATAGTTTTAGCTGTTCCCCCATTCTTTCCCCCCCCCCCAAAAAAAATATAAAACCAGGCCAACTCTGGTTTTGCTTTCTGAATAGATAACAGCTAACAGCTGTTATCTCTTGCTAACAGCTAGGGGGGGGGCTCTGTCGAAAGCTGGCAGTGATCCTTGTCTAAAGAAAGGATCTCAGTGTTTTTGGGGTTTTTTGTTAAGCCAGTTTAATTGAGGGTGGGGGGGAAAGGGGGATACAAGACTTCCAGCCACTGAATTGAATTGTTTCCCGCGTAAGACCCACGGGTCCCAGAGTACGTGAAAACAGAGATGATCTTAAGGGTTTGTTGTTGTTTTTTTCTCATGCTTTGCTACACGAAATTCAGCCTTCTAATCCAGAGCAAGACTTACAAAAGGAGAAGAGCGGGATTCTTCATCCCTGTTGCATCAGACTGTGAAAGAGGCTTTTTTTTCTGATCCCGAGGATTTCTGTGGCGCTCTCTCTCTCTCTCTCTCTCTCTCTCTCTCTCTCTCTCCTCCCCCCTCTCACAAGATAGCATCGTCTCTTTCAAGGCAGAAGGACCTGCCAATCGGAGGAAGAATAATCGCCTTCATTCCCAGGGCCCAGGGTGGGAATCACAAAGGGCGCCATTAACATCCACAGAGCTGCCCGGGGCACCTGGGATAAATGTTATATAGGTTATTCTGTTGTTTCTCCTTGTAAATCTCTCCAGTTGTACTACAGTACAGGTAGTCCTTGACCACTACTACTACTAGTACATCATCATCATCATCATCATCATCATCATCATCAATAATAATAATAATAATAATAATAAAATTTGATTCATAATCTGGGACTGGTAAAAACCTAACAGTTTTAACCAAGTCTTAACCAAGGACCTAAGAGCTGCTGCTGCTGTTATTATTGTCATTATTATTATTAATCTTCAATTTGATTCACAATCTGGCACTGGTAAAAACCTAACAGTTAAAGTCCTAATTAAGGATCTAAAGAGCTGCTGCTGCTGCTGCTGCTGCTGCTGCTGCTGCTGCTGCAATAATAATAATAATAATAATAATAATAATAATAATAATATTTCAATTTGATTCACTGTCTGGACTGGTAAAAATCTAACAGTTCAAGTCCTAACCAAGGACCTAAGAACTGCTGCTGCTGCTGCTGCTGCTCTAATAATAATAATAATAATAATAATAATAATAATAATAATAATAATAAAATAAAAATATTAATTTTCAGTTTGGTTCACCGTCTGGGACTGGTAAAAACCTAACAGTTCATGTCCTAACCAAGGGCCTAAGAAATAATGATGATGATGATGATGATGATGATGATGATGATGATGATGATGATGATGATGAAACATGTAACAGTGATACCCATTGTCATCGGGGCACCGAGAACTATGTCCAAAAACTTTGCAAAATACATCAAGAAACTGCAGCTTCCTGCAATAACTCCAGCAATGCTACAAAAAAACTGCGCAACTCGGAACATCTTACATTTTAAGGAGATACCTGGTTGACACCTAGGATGCTGGCAGCAACCCGTGTCAACCATCAGCGCCAGCCAATTTGAATGTTCAGTTGACTGAGGTTCATGTCTAAATAATAATAATAATAATAATAATACTAATAACAACAACAACAATCATCATCATCAATTCGATTCACCGTGTGGGACTGGTAAAAACCTAACAGTTCAAGTCCTAACCAAGGACCTAAGAGCTGTTAAGGTAACGTCTGAGTATAGATAGGCAGTTCCGAATATTCTTATTTATTTTTGTGTCATCAAATGTAAACTAAGTTCCATAAATAGCGAGGCAAAGTAAGCTAAGGAGACTGAATGATAATCTGTCTCGTTTTAGGGCAGCACATTTACCTCTCGGCCAGGATCGATGGGAATCTGGTGATCAGACCTTATACGCCCGTGAGCAGCGATGATGACAAAGGATACGTGGACCTTGTTGTGAAGGTAAAAGCTTTGTTGTTAATCATTTTATTAAGCTTATCAAAAAAAAACACAAAGGAAAGCTAAAATAGTGGGAAAATGGGGGAGGGAACAGGGAAGAGAAAGAAATGTAGAGGAACATGGAACAAAAAACAAAGAAAAGTATTGATTCCTGACTCTTCTTAGTGCAGTAGAATAACTTAGTAACACTACAGCCTCAACTTTTTAGTTTTATATACTTAATATGTACCAGCCATTTCTATAACAAACTTATCAGCAAAAACCAAAGTTAAGGTTTCGTTGTTTTTCAATCTCAAGCACAAAATCCAGAAGTGGTTTCCAGGTAGAAACAAAGTTGATATGTTGTTTTTTCTTTGATTGAAGCAGTTAATTTAGCCATCTCTGTTAGTTCCATCAGTTTTTCCAGCTTTATATCGCTTTTTGTCAGCTGAACCAGGGAGGAGAGATTAAGCGAGGAGAACCCGTGGCCTAGAGGTTAATACAGCTGCCTAACGTGCAAGCGGCCCGGGTTTGAATCTCAGAAGGGTATGGCTAGCTGATAAGAGCTAAATAGCTCGAAATAGCTATACTAGTCTCCCTTTAATTCTTTGTCAGCAAAAATCTAAATTTAACACAGAAATAGTTTGTCGCAGTAGCATCTGCCTGTAAAAGCTCCTAGATTGGGGCTGAAAGGCGAAAGCAATAGTAGATTGATCCGTCCCATATTTGGCTAGACCAGGTGCTCTGTTAGACCGGTTTCACTGGAAAAACACTTAATCTCTCCTCCCTGGTACAGCTGACAAAAATCGAGGAGAACCCATGGCCTAGAGGTTAATACAGCTGCCTAGCGTGCAAGCAGCCTGGGTTCAAATCTCAGAAGGGTATGGCTAGCTGATAAGAGCTAAATAGCTTGAAACAGCTATACTAGTCTCCCTTTAATTCTTTGTCAGCAATATGTATATTGCTGACCAATCTACTTATAGAGATAATGGTTCTGAGATAATAGACCTTCAGAGGAATCAGTTGTGAAAATGTTCCAGGATAGAAATATTCCTGGTGTTATATGGTTACTAACCTACGGACTTCTTTTAAACATGTATGGTGTATGGTCCACCTGTCTTGAGCATCTGAATGGGTTCATATTTCCCATCCGTCCATTCAGTTTTAAAGGTATTTTCTCCTCTATAGATCTATTTCAAAGGGGTTCACCCCAAATTTCCTGAAGGAGGGAAAATGTCTCAGTACCTGGAGAATCTAAAGATGGGGGACACCATTGATTTTCGGGGACCCAGTGGATTGCTTGTTTACGAGGGAAAAGGTGAGGCCGTAGCAGCTGAATGTCAAGTTGGAGAAGGTCACCTTTATCTCTGATTTATCTTACAAGTAGTCCTTGACTGATGGCTCTGATGGAGCCTGCCCATCCCAGCCATCATGCAGCCCACACCATTGTAAGTGAATGTGGCAGCAACCATGGTTATAAAGGAGCCATAGTGGTTGTTGACTGAAGCAACGGTCCACTCATGGGAGTGGTCTGCCCAAAACTGAAGTCAATGCCAGCTTTTGTCGAAGCTGCTGTAAAACACAATTGGGTGACCGCGGTGGTAAATACAGCCCAGTTGCTGAGCACCCAAGTTTGGTCATGTGACTGCAGGGGAGGGCCCAACTGGCATAATTTTGAAGCCTCCCAAGTTAGGTCCGTCGTGACTTTGAATGGAGCAAAACAGATTATATCCTGACTCCTCCCCTCCCCCGCCCCCCATTGTGGGTTAATAATAATAATAAAGTTGGAAGGGACCTTGGAGGTCATCTAGTCCAACCCCCTGCCCAGGCAGGAAACCCTATCCCATTTCAGACAAATGGCTGTCCAGTCTCTTCTTAAAAACTTCCAGTGTTGGAGCATTCACCACTTCTGGAGGCAGATTGTTCCACTGGTTAATTGTTCTAACTATCAGGAAGTTTCTCCTTAGTTCTAGGTTGCTTCTCTCCTTGGTTAGTTTCCATCCGTTGCTTCTTGTCCTGCCTTCAGGTGCCTTGGAAAATAGCTTGATTCCCTCTTTTTTGTGGCAGCCCCTGAGATATTGGAACACTGCTATCATGTCCCCCCTCGTCCTTCTCTTCATTAAACTAGACATACCCAATTCCAGCAGCCGTTCCTTATATGCTTTAGCCTCCAGTCCCCTGATCATCTTTGTTGCTCTTCTCTGTACTCTTTCTAGAGTCTCAACATCTTTTTTACATCGTGGTGACCAAAACTGGATGCAGTATTCCAAGTGTGGCCTTACCAAGGCCTTGTAAAGTGGTATTCATCATTATGATTAGGAGTGGACAAAAAATGTCAGATTTGACATCCACGTGCATTCCAAGCACATGTCCCAAAGGTGCTTTTTTGAAGAAATAGCTTGACCTTCTTGTTTTTCTTTGAAGATGTTTCGCTTCTCCTCCAAGAAGCTTCTTCAGCTCTGACGGGATGGTGGGGGAATGGAAGGATTTATACTCCTTGCAGACAGCTGGTCATTTGCATTCTTTTGGAGAGTTGTTGAGGCCACTTGGAGGCTTGTCTGTGTCCTCAGCGTCACCTGAGTGGAGCCTTCTTTGGAACTGCACTTCTGCAGTTCTTTTCAGCAGTTCCAAGAAGGCTCCACACCCATTTGCACCACTCAGGTGACCCTGAGGACACAGACAAGCCTCCAAGTGGCCTCAACGACTCTTTAAAAGAATGCAAATGACCAGCTGTCTGCAAAGAGTATAAATCCTTCCATTCCCCACCATCCAGTCAGAACTGAAGAAGCTTCTTGGATGAGAAACGAAACATCTTCAAGGGAAAAACAAAGAAACCCCAGTTGCCTCTTGAAAAAGCACCTTTGCAACAACCATGACCCGGATAACTGAGAATCCCCATAGACATTTCAAACACATATCTTGGATTTGAGACATTTGGCAATGCCACCCATCCACTTGCTCACCTGCTTAACCTTTTCCGCCAGGTGTGTTTGCGATTCGTCCAGACAAGAAATCCGAACCCGTTCTGAAGCAAGTGAAATACGTCGGGTTGATTGCGGGTGGAACAGGTATTCCGAAATGTGCTTTCCTGCCTTGGGTATTCAGCTTGATGTGTCAGGTGCAAAGAATTGAGACCGCAGTCCAGTTGAGATGATCTATTGAACGTGCTTGCTCACACGAATCTAGTCAATTAATATTCAGCACTAAATTGGTGCTACATAAGAGTCAATGGAATTCAAGATTTAGACCAGGGCTTTTCAACCAGTGGTACGGGTACCACTTGTGGTACATTGGTATCTGGCAGGTGGTACGCGGCCATCCTAGAAAAGTAGCGGGGGAGGGGAATGAGCTGAACCAGTGGCAACACCACACAAGCCTGAGCGAGAGACGGCTGGAGCTGCAGGGCTGTCAGGGCTCAGCGGAAGCGCCAGGATCAGTGCCAGGCTCCAGCTGGAGCTCGGCACTGATCCTGGCGCTTCTGCTGAGCCCAGAAGAAGCGCCGATCAGCTGGAATGTTGCAGCCTCTCCAGGGTCTTGTGATTTACATTCAGATGCTTGGCAACTGATTCATATTTATGACGGTCACAGTGTCCCAGGGTCATGTGAAGTGACCAAAACCTGCTGCAACCACCCAGCAGACGGGAGGGAATAAAAACCAAACACCCCCCACCCCACCCCCACTGCCAATCCTCAACAGAAATTCTCACAACAATGAAAACCTCGGAAAGGAGGAAGAGCGCGGCTGGGCAGGCAGGCAGGTGTCTTGCTCGGCTGTGGCTTGGGGGCACTTTTTTCAGTGCCATTGTAACTTCGAACAGTCACTAAGCGAACTGTTGTAAGTCCAGGACTACCTGTACTTTATCACTTTTTTTTTTTTTTTTTGGTCATCATGTTTTTGACACCTTGCTAGGCGACTGGTGGTACTCGGATGTTGCCCTATCCTAAAAGTGGTACAATGGGTGAAAAGGTTGAAAAGCCCTGATTTAGACCACTTGTGGCAACATAATGGCTCTAGGCTGATTACTCTCTTGACTCCGACCCCAGACTCTGCCTGCTCGTCTACAGATCCATCTTCTACAAGGATTCATTTGATTTGACTCTCTCTCTCCCTCTCCCTCCCTCTCTCTCTCCTCTGAAGGAATTACTCCCATGTTGCAGCTCATCCGAGCGATTGTAAAGGACAAGGAGGATCCCACAGTTTGCTATTTGCTCTTTGCTAACCAGGTAGGATGATGTCCTTTGCTCTCTTACTAAGGAGCAAACAGCATATTGCAGTGTTTCTCAACCTTGACAATTTTAAGGCATGTGGACTTCAACTCCCAGAATTCCACAGCCAGCATTGCTGGCTGTGGAATTCTGGGAGTTGAAGTCCACATGCCTTAAAATTCTCAAGGTTGAGAAACACTGGCATATTGGATCAACGGCAATAGATTGTGAAGAATAAATAAAATAGGCTGCCGATATTTCATGCTAGCAATATTGAAGTCTTGTGCAGATTTACTCAAGATGTTTACAGTATTCCACTATTTTCATTGGATTCTATTTCCAGAGAAGCGTAACATGAAATTGTAGCCTGGCTTATTTTTTTTCCAATTGCTCCAAGTAAGAGACAGATTCCTCTGGAGAATCCTATCTCAGCAGCAGTTATAATATTCCGACTTCTATTCTGGATCCTTTAATATATTTTTTTTTGTTTGAGGAAATGAGAAAAAGCTTAAATTAGCTGCTTCTAGTGCAGCGGTTCTCAACCTATGGGTCACGACCCCATTTGGGGTCGATCAACCATTTCACGGGGGTCGCCAAGCAAGGCTGTCCGCCATTTTTTTCCCCCTTTTCCGGCGGGTGCCTTACCTCCCTTGAGCTGGGCCAGCTGGTGGTCGGCCTGCTCCGTCTCTGCCGCTTGCCAGCTACGCCTCGGCCGGCGCAGGGGGCGGAACCACGCATGCGCGGTGCTTCCGGGCAGGGAAAGTCCTCGACTTGAGACCGGTTGGGTAGTCCTCGGCTTACGACCGGTTTAGTCCTCGGCTTACGACCGGTTTAGTCCTCGGCTTACGACCGGTTGGGGGTCGCGGCATTAAAAAGGTTGAGAACCACTGTTCTAGTGCAAAATGTGTTAATGCAAGAACAGCAAATCAATTTCCCTCTACAACAAACCAAAGGTCTTCTCAAATTAAGTTGTTCTCCCAAAGTGGTTTGATAAATCCTCTGAATCGGAAATGGTCTGAAGTGTTTTAGACAGAACGCCCTAATGAAACAGATTCATTTTAGAACTGAGTGAAACACTTTGGCATGTTGATTAACAGCTCAGAACAAATGCTTTTTAAACGAAATGTAATTACCCTGAACGTTGACACGGTGTTACCTCTGACCATTTTTATGCACATTTAACGGGACTTGGAGCAGACTCAAAAGATTTGCTGCTAATAATTCACTTTTCTTTTTTGCTAAGCCCTCTTGATGGTTTACATTTTGATTCCGGGGTCTTTCACATTAGCTTTCGGTTCATGATTTCTTTTCTTTCTTTTTTTATGGGATTAAGAGGGGATCAATATTCTAAGTTGTTCGATAGTGAATTTGTGAAGTAAAACAACAATGACTGTGTTTCTGGGACAGACCGAAAGTGATATTCTACTGCGCTCGGAACTTGAGGAAGTGCAAGCTCAACACTCAGCCCAGTTTAAGCTGTGGTACACATTGGACAGAGCTCCTGAAAGTAAGTAATTCACGATACAATTAAGATTAGAGGATGCTAAAACATTCTGCTTAATTGCTGAATATTAACAAAGCCATATAAAGTTTTAATAATAGTAAAGTTGGAAGGGACCTTGGAGGTCATCTAGTCCAACCCCCTGCTCAGGCAGGAAACCCTATACCATTTCAGACAAATGGCTGTCTAGCCTCTTCTTAAAAACCTCCAGTGTTGGAGCATTCACAGCTTCTGGAGGCAGGTTGTTCCACTGGTTA
>NW_015390735.1:9376-10914 GCF_001527695.2 Protobothrops mucrosquamatus | reverse complement strand
CCCTGATCTAGGTCAACAGGGAACGTTGAAGGAGGAGATTTCACTCTCCCTATTGTTTCTGAAGCACAGTTTTAAATGCACACCTGTCTTGCACCGACATGTTTGTGTCTTCATTAGCAGAGGGGGGAGGAGGGAAATCGTTTGACACGTCAACCTATAGAAACATAACTCATCGAGAAAGCAGCAGATTGATTGGCTCTATCGTTTCCCAAGCGATGGGCATGAAAGAGGGAGGCCCAATCTTGAAATTCTGAATCGTAATGCGGGCAAAACCCGTTGGACAGAAATGAGGGGTTGGCATCTTCGGGCCTTTCTCTGGAGACAAAATTTGCACCCGGTCTTTGCGTAAGGTGGAATAAAGGGGTGTGCATATGGAAGAATCTTTAAACCTACCATTGTCAAAAGGATGGCACTGAACACTGAAAAAAACCCAAAGGAATGTAAATTTGGTGTGGAGGGGTCGAATGGTGGACGATGGGATAGCCTGTTAGTGGATGAGAAGACTCTGTAGGTCTGCTTATATATTTCTTTTAAGTATATAGTAAATGCTATCAATCTCAAAGAATTCCTTTCTTTTTCCCAACTCGCCTTTCTGTTGCATTGTTGTTATTCTATTATTATTATTATTATTATTATTATTATTATTATTATTATTAATTCCATTTATATCCCGCCCTTCTCCTTTCGGACTCAGGGCGGCTGACAAATGATAAAAAGCTAACATAAATACATATTACACCTAATTAAAATTTAATTAAAACGAAATATTTGAGAGTGTCCAATTAAAAATAATTAAAACCCCTATAAAATCCCCTAGGCCAGTCCCGCTTGCTGGAACAACCACGTCTTATTCTACCGCACCAGCCTTCAGTGGGTTTTGATTAGCTAACTACATACCCATGTTTGTATACATAAATATACAGGTAGCAGTTCACTTACAAAATATGTCCATGTATTGTTTTCAATAGAAAAATCAGAATTCTTGATGTCAAATAATGGCTTCGTCAAATGATTTTTGGGGAAAGGCTCTTTACGAAGGGGATGTCGGTAGCTGCATTGAAGTGAGGGTGATTTTCATCCCCACAACTGGCCAGCATTTTTTTTTTCTTTCCAGACGTATTTTAACATGATTTGGGTATCAGCTGCTTCAAAGTTAATCACCCCAGTTTTTTTTTTTAAAAAGATCTTAGATGCTTTATGAATCAGAACCTGAACAGGAGAAGTTGGAAGTCTGTTCCTGCCTTCTTGGCCATGAACACAGATATCTTCTGCTGTTCAAAAACAGAACTTGAGTAAACATGGTGTACTTGAAGTCAACCCTTCCCAGATCCTCCATCTTGCATCAAAAACAAAACTCCAGTAGGCATGGTCTACTTGAAGTCCACTCTTCCCAAATCCTCCAGTCTTTCATCAAAAAGCAGAACTCAAGTAAGCATGGTCTTACTTGAAGTCCATTCTTCCCAAATCCTCCACTCTTGCATGAAAAAGAGAACTTGAGTAAACATGGTCTACTTGAAGTTCACCCTTCCCAAATTCCC
>NW_015390735.1:0-8878 GCF_001527695.2 Protobothrops mucrosquamatus | reverse complement strand
GCATCAAAAACAAAACTCCAGTAGGCATGGTCTACTTGAAGTCCACTCTTCCCAAATCCTCCAGTCTTTCATCAAAAAGCAGAACTCAAGTAAGCATGGTCTTACTTGAAGTCCATTCTTCCCAAATCCTCCACTCTTGCATGAAAAAGAGAACTTGAGTAAACATGGTCTACTTGAAGTTCACCCTTCCCAAATTCCCCATCTTGCATCAAAAAGAGAACTTGAGTAAACATGGTCTACTTGAAGTCAACCCTTCCCAGATCCTCCATCTTGCATCAAAAGCAAAACTCCAATAGGCATGGTCTACTTGAAGTCCACTCTTCTCAAATCCTCCAGTCTTTCATCAAAAAGCAGAACTCAAGGAAGCATGGTCTTACTTGAAGTCCATTCTTCCCAAATCTTCCACTCTTGCGTGAAAAAGAGAACTTGAGCAAACATGGTCTTACTTGAAGTCCACCCTTCCCAAATCCTCCATCTGGCATTTTCAAGTGACTTGATCCAACAAGCCTCAAGAAGCTCTTTGACCATGATTGAAACTGATGACATCCATATGCCAAGTCCAAAGAGCCTAGGGGAAAAAAATCTAGATTGGGGTTTCGAAGCTTGTATGAGAACTTAGGGACAAAAAAAACTGCTCTTCTAGACAAAGTAAATCTCATTTTCTGAAAAGGGTGAGCTGATATTTCAAGCATCAGATTGAAGTGTAACACACACACACACCCCGCCTCTTTCTGCTTCATTTTCTCCCTTTGTATAACGGGATTGGCCCGGGGGTGTCCAGAGAGCAAGTAAGAAAATCAAAGGCCTTCGGCATACCTAAAATGGAGGCAGGGCTTTGACTGCACAGATGCCTTATCCCAGGGGTGTCAAACTCAATTTCATTGAGGGCCGCATCAGCATTGCGGTTGCCCTCAGAGGGCCGGGTGGGTGTGGCCAGGGTGGGTGCAGCCTACTGGGTGGGCATGGATGGAGTGGTGTGGCCTACTGGGTGGGCATGGCCAGCTCTACATCGTTCGTGTCAAGGGTGCCTGTGGGGGCCTGGGCAGGAGTGGGACAGATCTGAGGGTCTCTGGCAGAAGGGGGTGGGACCGGGGCAAGCGCCAAGGCATGGTCCATTTCTTCATTCCTCACAAAGGGTGACACCTCCCCAGCATGCACCCAGGGGGCGGGGGCGACGTGGCAGGGACTGGTTCCTCGCTGTTTCCAGACGGCCTTGTGGAGCTAAGACTGAATGTGTTTCAGCATAGATGGCCACCACAAAATTGTACATTGGCTCCCGGCCGGCCTGGGCCAGGGCCAAGACAGCAGGGGCCGTTCCCTCACTGTTTCCAGGATGGCTCCGCGGGCCGCATGAAACCACTTCGCGGGCCGCATCTGGCCCCCAGGCCTTGTGTTTGACATGTCTGCCTTATCCCCATGAATATCTCTATAAGTAGACAGTTTGTAAAACCCTTTCTTTAATCGACTTAGGAGTTAGTTTTACACACAGGCTACTTACAATAAGAACATAAAGGTTGCTAGGAACCAATGGGGACTGATGTTTAGAGATGCAGGATGGGAGCGAATCAGATGAAGATTGACAGACAAAACATCATTTGAGGACTTGAAGTTACTGTCAGACACATTAGATAACAATGCTACGAACTTAAGGTGCGCCAGGAGACATCCTAAACATGCGAGATTTGGCGGGAAAGGTTGCTTCCAGCATATTGGAAGCGTCCCCGTTTCAAAGTACAGCTCTGCTCAAGCTGAGATTTTTCCTAGCTTCGAGGTGCCCTCGCAAACGCGCAAGGCACACGAGTGTGTCTCCAAGTTGAAATAATTCAGGAGTAATCATTCCAGAGCATGCATGTCACAATCTGGACCTTATGAAGAGAGCATAGGGCTAAAGCCATTGATGCCACAGGCCGAGCCGAGATCTCAAAGACTTTCACGGATCCCTTCACGGGGAGGATAAAATGAAAAGTCCATCGATAATGGTGCTTGCAGGAGAGGTGCGTGAAAAGAAGTGGGTGCAGCTACACAGTTGAAGTCTGAGCCCTTTGGGGCACTGGTCTGCAGGAGATAGAAATGAAAAGGGAGGAGACTTCAGTTGTGAAGTCATGGCCACCACCTTGAGTTTGATGCGTCTTTGCTCCATAAATAGCTCTTTAAGTTTATCATGCAGTTCAGATCAAGGAAATGAGCTCTGGATGAATTTGATTATGCACTAGATTCTTTGCTTGAATGTTCTTCTGCAGCAGAAAATAAAAATTTATATTGTACTCTCTTTTGCTTAATGTGAGTAAAACACCCTTTTTACTAACCGCATTGGGGGCTGAATAATAACACCGGTCCTGGTCCTACAAACTGTTTTGTATTACTTTACCTGCCTATTCAGCTCTGACTTTTTTCAACTCTTTGTGGTAGAAATAAAACTTTCCCCCCCCCCTTTAAGATGTTTTGCAAGTTCTGATTCATTCATGTCGGGTTAAAATCAACGGGAAGACCTTCTGCTCGTTTTGGTCTCCTGTTTTGGTGTTCCGTGCGTTTACAAGATCCCGTACGAAGAGAAAACTCAGCATTTCTGAGCGGAGTCATTCAGAACATCGGTGACCAGCTTTCCAGGTTGTCTCCCACACACACACACTTTTGCAACAGGATGGATAGTCCAGTAATAAGAATTGGGTTCTGTTGGTAAAGGCATCTTCAGAAGTTGAAATCCTGGGTTCCCCCAAATGGGAGTTGAAAGAAGAGAAGTAAAATGACTCTAATAACCACACCACATGGGGGGGGGGAGGGAGGGAGGGAGGGAAGGAAGGAGGAAATGGGAAGGAAAGAAGAATGAAAAGGGAGGAATGGGAAGGAAGGAGGGAGATGGGAATGAGAAGGGGAAAGGAAGGAAATGAACAAAGGAAGGAGATGGGAGTGAGAAGGGGAAGGAATAAGAACAAGGAAGGGAATAGGAAAATAAACGAAGGCGATGGGAAGGAAAAGGGGAAAGGAAGGAAATGAACAAAGGAAGGAGATGGGAGTGAGAAGGAAAGGGAATAAAGGAAGGAGGGAATAGGAAAATAATGAAGGTGATGGGAATAAGAAGGGGAAAGGAAATGAACGAAGGAGATGGGAGTGAAGGGGAAAGGGAATAAGAACAAGGAAGGAGGGAATAGGAAAATAAACGAAGGAGATGAGAATGAGAAGGGGAAAGGAAATGAACAAAGGAAGGAGATGGGAGTGAGAAGGGGAAAGGGAATGAATACAAGGAAGGAGGGAATAGGAAGGAAATGAAGGAGATGGGAATGAAAAGGGGAAAGGAAATGAGGGGAACAAAGGAATAGGAAGGAAGGAAGGAAATAAATGAACAAAGGAGATGGGAATGAGAAAGAGAAAGAAAACGAGGGGAACAAGGAAGGAGGGAGGGAGCCGGTTAGCCAGCTGCAAAGACCAGGCCAGAGAGGGAAGCCACAGCTAGGGAACAGAAGTTCTGACAACCAAGCTGCCTGCAAGGAGGCGGGACTGAGGGCTCTCCTCACACCATGCACAGGACCATCTCTTGCAACTGGAACCATCAAAGAAAGCCAATGGGTGCCTTCAATGGACTGAGACTCTTTCCTAAAATGAGGATCCCGTGGGTACTTCTGCTTGGTTTGATGAAATATTATATCCCACACCCATCAAGGTTTGTCTATTACAGGTAGTCCTCAACGTACGACCACAATTGAGCCCAACGTTTCTGTCGTTAAGTGAGACATTTGTTAAGGGAGTTTTGCCCCCTTTTACGACCTTCCCTGCCACGGTTGTTAAGTGAATCACTGCAGTTGATTGGCTGTTAAGTGAATCTGGCTTCCCCCACTGATTTTGCTTGTCGGAAGGTCGCAGAAGGGGATCACGTGACCCCCCCCCCAGGACACGGCAACCGTCATTAAGTATGAACCAGTTGTTCAAGCATCTGGAATTCTGATCACGCGAGCGCGGGGATGCTACAAAGGTCATAAGTGTGAAACATGGTCATAAGTCACTTTTTTCAGGGCCACTAAAGTCACTAAATGAATTGTTGTAACTTGAGGACTACCTAAATAATTCTGGCCAGTGGTGGGATTCAAATAGGTGAACAACCGGTTCTCTGTGTGGATGCCACTTCCGGAAGTCCATTCTGGGCCTGGGCAACAAAAAATTAGCTACCGGTTCTGCTGAACTGGTGCGAACTGCCTGAATCCTACCACAGGAAGGAAGGAAGGAAGGAAGGAAGGAAGGAAGGAAGGAAGGAAGGAAGGAAGGAAGGAAGGAAGGAANGGCTGAGGAATTCTGGGAGTTGAAGTCCACAAGTCATAAAAGGGCCAAGTTTGAAGACCCCCCTGATCTAGGTCAACAGGGAACGTTGAAGGAGGAGATTTCACTCTCCCTATTGTTTCTGAAGCACAGTTTTAAATGCACACCTGTCTTGCACCGACATGTTTGTGTCTTCATTAGCAGAGGGGGGAGGAGGGAAATCATTTGACACGTCAACCTATAGAAACATAACTCATCGAGAAAGCAGCAGATTGATTGGCTCTATCGTTTCCCAAGCGATGGGCATGAAAGAGGGAGGCCCAATCTTGAAATTCTGAATCATAATGCGGGCAAAACCCGTTGGACAAAAATGAGGGGTTGGCATCTTCGGGCCTTTCTCTGGAGACAAAATTTGCACCCGGTCTTTGCCTAAGGTGGAATAAAGGGGTGTGCATACGGAAGAATCTCTACACCTACCATTGTCAAAAGGATGGCACTGAACACTGAAAAAAAAACAAAGGAATGTAAATTTGGTTTGGAGGGGTCGAATGGTGGACGATGGGGTAGCCTGTTAGTGGATGAGAAGACTCTGTAGGTCTGCTTATATATTTCTTTTAAGTATATAGTAAATGCTATCAATCTCAAAGAATTCCTTTCTTTTCCCCAACTCGCCTTTCTGTTGCATTGTTGTTATTCTATTATTCTACCCCACCAGCCTTCAATGGGTTTTGATTAGCTAACTACATACCCATGTTTGTATACATAAATATACAGGTAGCTCACTTACAAAATATGTCCATGTATTGTTTTCAATAGAAAAATCAGAATTCTTGATGTCAAATAATGGCTTCGTCAAATGATTTTTGGGGAAAGGCTCTTTACGAAGGGGATGTCGGTAGCTGCATTGAAGTGAGGGTGATTTTCATCCCCACAACTGGCCAGCATTTTTTTTTTCTTTCCAGACGTATTTTAACATGATTTGGGTATCAGCTGCTCCAAAGTTAATCACCCCAGATTTTTTTAAAAAAAGATCTTAGATGCTTTATGAATCAGAACCTGAACAGGAGAAGTTGGAAGTCTGTTCCTGCCTTCTTGGCCATGAACACAGATATCTTCTGCTGTTCAAAAACAGAACTTGAGTAAACATGGTGTACTTGAAGTCAACCCTTCCCAGATCCTCCATCTTGCATCAAAAACAAAACTCCAGTAGGCATGGTCTACTTGAAGTCCACTCTTCCCAAATCCTCCAGTCTTTCATCAAAAGCAGAACTCAAGTAAGCATGGTCTTACTTGAAGTCCGTTCTTCCCAAATCCTCCAATCTTGCGTGAAAAAGAGAACTTGAGTAAACATGGTCTACTTGAAGTTCACCCTTCCCAAATTCCCTATCTTGCATCAAAAAGAGAACTTGAGTAAACATGGTCTACTTGAAGTCAACCCTTCCCAGATCCTCCATCTTGCATCAAAAATAGAACTTTAGTAGATATAGTCTACTTGAAGTCCACTCTTCCCAAATCCTCCAGTCTTTCATCAAAAGCAAAAGTCCAGTAGGCATGGTCTACTTGAAGTCCACTCTTCTCAAATCCTCCAGTCTTTCATCAAAAAGCAGAACTCAAGGAAGCATGGTCTTACTTGAAGTCCATTCTTTCCAAATCCTCCACTCTTGCATGAAAAAGAGAACTCAAGTAAGAATGGTCTTACTTGAAGTCCACCCTTCCCAAATCCTCCATCTGGCATTTTCAAGTGACTTGATCAACAAGCCTCAAGAAGCTCTTTGACCGTGATTGAAACTGATGACATCCATATGCCAAGTCCAAAGAGCCTAGGGGAAAAAAATCTAGATTGGGGTTTCGAAGCTTGTATGAGAACTTAGGGACAAAAAAACCTGCTCTTCTAGACAAAGTAAATCTCATTTTCTGAAAAGGGTGAGCTGATATTTCAAGCATCAGATTGAAGTGTAACACACACACACACCCCGCCTCTTTCTGCTTCATTTTCTCCCTTTGTATAACGGGATTGGCCCGGGGGTGTCCAGAGAGCAAGTAAGAAAATCAAAGGCCTTCGGCATACCTAAAATGGAGGCAGGGCTTTGACTGCACAGATGCCTTATCCCAGGGGTGTCAAACTCAATTTCATTGAGGGTCGCATCAGCATTGCGGTTGCCCTCAGGTGCCCGGGTGGGTGTGGCCAGGGTGGGTGCAGGCTACTGGGTGGGTGTGGATGGAGTAGGTGTGGCCTACTGGGTGGGTGTGGCCAGCTCTACATCATTCGCGTCAAGGGTGCCTGTGGGTGCCTGTGGGCAGGAGTGGGACAGATCTGAGGGTCTCTGGCAGAAGGGGGGACCGGGGCAAGCGCCAAGGCATGGTCCATTTCTTCATTCCTCACAAAGGAGGACACCTCCCCAGCATGCACCCAGGGGGCGGGGTCGACGCGACGGGCTGGTTCCTCGCTGTTTCTAGACGGCCTTGTGGAGCTCAGACTGAATGCGTTTCAGCATAGATGGCCACCACAAAATTGTACATTGGCTCCCGGCCGGCCTGGGCTAGGGCCAAGGCAGCGGGGGCCGTTCCCTCACTGTTTCCAGGATGGCTTCGCGGGCCACATGAAACCACTTCGCGGGCCGCATCTGGCCCCCGGGTCTTGTGTTTGACATGTCTGCCTTATCCCCATGAATATCCCTATAAGTACACAATTTGTAAAACCCCTTTCTTTAATCGTCTTAGGAGTTAGTTACACATAGGCTACTTACAATAAGAACATAAAGGTTACTGCATAGGAACCAATGGGGACTGATGTTTAGAGATTCAGGATGGGAGCGAATCAGATGAAGATTGACAGACAAAACATCATTTGAGGGCTTGAAGTTACTGTCGGACACATTAGATAACAATGCTACGAACTTAAGGTGCGCCAGGAGACATCCTAAACATGCGAGATTTGGCGGAAAAGGTTGCTTCCAGCATATTGGAAGCGTCCCCGTTTCAAAGTACAGTTCTGTGCTCAAGTTGAGCTTTTTCCTAGCTTCAAAGTGCCCTCGCAAACGCGCAAGGCACACGAGTGTGTCTCCAAGTTGAAATAATTCAGGAGTAATCATTCCAGAGCATGCATGTCAGAATCTGGACCTTATGAAGAGAGCATAGGGCTAAAGCCACAGGCCGAGCCGAGATCTCAAAGACTTTCACGGATCCCTTCGCGGGGAGGATAAAACCAAAAGTCCATCGATAATGGTGCTTGCAGGAGAGGTGCGTGAAAAGAAGTGGGTGCAGCTACACAATTGAAGTCTGAGCCCTTTGGGGCACTGGTCTGCAGGAGATAGAAATGAAAAGGGGGGAGACTTCAGTTGTGAACTCATGGCCACCACCTTGAGTTTGATGCGTCTTTGCTCCATAAATATCTATTTAAGTTTATCATGCAGTTCAGATCAAGGAAATGAGCTCTGGACGAATTTGATTATGCACTAGATTCTTTGCTTGAATGTCCTTCTGCAGCAGAAAATAAAAATTTATATTGTACTTCCTTTTGCTTAATGTGAGTAAAACACCCTTTTTACTAACCGCATTGAGGGCTGAATAATAACACCGGTCCTGGTCCTACAAAGTCTTTTGTATTACTTTACCTGCCTATTCAGCTCTTTGACTTTTTTCAACTCTTTGTGGTAGAAATAAAACTTTTTCCCCCCTTAAGATGTTTTGCAAGTTCTGATTCATTCATGTCGGGTTAAAATCAACTGGAAGACCTTTTGCTCGTTTTGGTCTCCTGTTTTGGTGTTCCGTGCGTTTACAAGATCCCGTACGAAGAGAAAACTCAGCATTTCTGAGCGGAGTCATTCAGAACATCGGTGACCAGCTTTCCAGGTTGTCTTCCACATACACACACTTTTGCAACAGGATGGATAGTCCAGTAATAAGAATTGGGTTCTGTTGGTAAAGGCATCTTCAGAAGTTGACATCCTGGGTTCCCCCAAATGGGAGTTGAAAGAAGAGAAGTAAAAAGACTCTAATAACCACACCACATGGGGGGGGGAGGGAGGGAGGGAAGGAAGGAGGAAATGGGAAGGAAAGAAGAATGAAAAGGGAGGAATGGGAAGGAAGGAAGGAGATGGGAGTGAGAAGGGGAAGGAATAAGAACAAGGAGGAAATAGGAAAATAAACGAAGGAAGGAAGGAAGGAGTGGTGGGATTCAACAACCAGTTCTCTTGTGTGGATGCCGCTTCCGGAAGTCCATTCTGGGCCTGGGCAACAAAAAATTAGCTTCCAGTTCTGCCGAAGTGGTGCGAATTGGCTGAATCCCACCGCTGATCCTGGCATATTGCTTTGGAATATTCCTTTCGCCATCCTTTTTCTGCAATCACATTTTCCAACAGATAAACAGCTCCAGCTAATCTGATCCAAAAAAAACAGATCTGCCTTCTCCTACAAGTTTTTTTTTTAAATAATAACCTGGTTCCTTTCTCTCTCCTCCCCATTTCAGCCTGATGAGTTGTTTTGGGAGAGCAAGTCAACTCTTACTCATAACATTCCTAGGGAACGTATGAATCACAACTGCGGTGTGGTACTTGGCAACCAGAATAGGGCCGACAACGCACAAAATATAGAATCTGGCTCAGGGTCTCTGCAATCCATCCATTTTGTT
>NW_015390734.1:43548-47620 GCF_001527695.2 Protobothrops mucrosquamatus | reverse complement strand
CTGCTCAAATTTAGCAGATTTTCTTTGTAAAAGAATGGCAAGCCCTTGAAATTTTAAACAGTGAAATGGGAGAGAAAGGAAAACTAGCACATTTACAATATTTAGCTCTAACTGCAAAGCAAGAATTGTTGATGGGAAAAAGTAAAGAAAAGGAAGGGGAAAAAGTGCAATTTGTATTCAGCTTTAAACTTTTTTTTTTAAAAAAAAGTTCAAAACACACCATTATTTTAAGAAAAGGGAGCATGCTGTGTTTACTTGCCCTAATCAAACAGAAAGAAGAAAGATTAACACAACAGGTGTTGTGCGCAACCCACAGTCACCATTCCTGATGAAAACCTGTTTACTTTTTATTACATGATAAAAGCTATTTGGAAGAAATCCAGCACCATCCCTGGAAAACTATGAGTGTCAGTCTTCTAGGTAAATCAGACTAGGAATCCCAAATACGCTTTTTCGAAAGGCAAGTGGACTTTCTGTGTTTTTTCTCTTGAAAATGTTTCACTTCTCATCTCAGAAGCATCCTCAGTTCTTACTGAATGCTGGGGAATGGAAGGATTTATGTTCTTTGCAGTCATCTGGTTGTTAGCATTTTGAAGATTGGCCATTAGCTCAATTCCCTTCAAGGTGCTAACAACCAGATGACTAAATCCTTCCATTCTCCACCATTCAATCAGAACTAAAGGTATTCTTGGATGAGAAGCAAAACGTCTTCAAGAGAAAAAAACCACAGAAAGTCCACTTGCCTTTTGAAAAAGCATCTTTGGGACAACCATGACTTGGATGACTGAGAATCTCCATAGACTAACTAGGAATCCATTATCACATAGGTCAATACTATTTTTATTGTAAAGCTATAATAACAGAACCTTGTAAGTCTGAATGCATTTCCCCTCTCCTTCTCTTTATCATTGCGAGAACCAAGGAGAGTCTTGTCTGAAATGTCTTCTCAGATTACATCTCTGCCCCAGACTCAGTTCTCTTTTATCTGACCATTGTTTTGGTAATAGCTCTTCCTCCTATCCCTCAAAGCTATTCCCTCTGCCGTCTACAATGGAAGAATCAGGGAAAAGCCGACTTTTAGTTGGAATTCTAAACCTTCTTTGGAAACCCAACCACCGTGGTGTCGATGGCGATGATGGTGGTGTTTAAAAACTCAAGACAACATTTTGGTGGAAAAATCTGGATGGGCTCTACAGTAATGTTCAAGTGATTTGGAGGCTGCAAATATCTCTGAGGTTTTTGGTTACGCATCCACAGCACTAAATACAAAGTTAGGTTTTGCAGGAAGCTCTGGAGAAAATGAATCAAGCTGCAATGTGGCCAAGGAACAAGTCACACATTTCATGGAATAACCAGGAGATTAACAACCGTCTTTGCCAATCTGGTGCCTTTTATCTGGTTGCGACTATAATTTTCGGAATGCTGCATGCTGGGGAATTGAGAGACTATTAATCCCAGCCTCATATTGGGGAAGACTGCTCTAGTATGCACAACTAATATGCACAAGTATGAGTACTAACTCTATCTTTAGGGCAACGTGACATTAACAGAATCTTGCAAGTGTAAAAGTATTTTACACTTTTTATTCTGTGGGCAACTAGGGAGGGTCCCTTCTGAAATATTTTCCATGTGCTCTCTGTTTCTGGTTGTCTAGTCTGTGCTTCTTCCTCCTGTTTCCCAAGATTATTCCCACATACCATTACATCTTCTGGGAAGCCTTGCACTTCCATAGTTGCCCACAGAGGTGCACAACTTCTCATATAGTTACCCACAGAGGTGCACAGTTCTCATGGGTAGCTGCTATGTGAATTTCCATGTCAAGTGGAAATAACATGGAAATTCACATAGCAGCCACCCATGAGAATTCCTTGGGATTGTGGCAGACAATGAATGAATGAATGAATGAATGAATGAATGAATGAATGAATGCTCATTCATAGGGTTAAGATCTGACTGGTGCAAATTCCCCTTTCTAGAATGACCCATAATTCAGTGACAATAGAATTTGTCCCAGATTTCAAAGGACAAGACAGAGTCAGATTACTTTGAAAGCTGGGACAAATTCTATTGTTGGTGTGAATCAAGGAGAACTGTTCGGGTTTTAAGTTAGTGTTAAGATAGAGACATATAAAACTGTATGTTAGTATATAGAGAAACAAATTAGAGACTGTATTGTATAGAAAAATATGTTTTTTAGAGATTAAGGATTATATGTATGATGAGGAACAAATTGTTAGGAATATATACACTGGAATGTTACGTTATGTCCATCTTTGTTTTAACTGTTTTATAAATAAAAAACTTTTTAAAAAAATTCAGTGACTGAGAGACCCACATAAAATGATGAGCCCGCCATTTCCAAATGCCTTTCATGCTGTATTACTATAAAGGATACTTTATCCCGTTCGTCTTTCTGGTTTTTTTTCTCCTCTGTTCCTCTGTTGGACTGAAGACCCATTATGTTTGCTCAGCCAGTACAGAGATTTGGAGGAGAAGGGGAATTTATTTCCTTTATCCTTCATCATACTTCAAAAACATGGGGGTGTCCTTCCTCCAAGCCTGACAAGATCCCTACTTTGTGCACTAATCACGCTAAGGAGGTACACACAATTCTAATCTAAATGAAATAGTAAATGACCTAACAAACTAAATAGTAGTAACAATCACCTAAATATGAGCCAGCAGTGTGCTGCAGCTGCCAAAAAGGCCAACACAGTGTTAGGCTGCATTAACAGAGGGATAGAATCAAGATCACGTGAAGTGTTAATACCACTTTACAATGCCTTGGTAAGGCCACACTTGGAATACTGCATCCAATTTTGGTCACCGCGATGTAAAAAAGATGTTGAGACTTTAGAAAGAGTACAGAGAAGAGCAACAAAGATGATTAGGGGACTGGAGGCTAAAGCATATAAGGANCTGCCTTAATGTACCAGTCATGAATGAAGCTTGATCTTTATCTAGTCCGCCCCACATGGAGCCTGACAGATCACAGATGAAAAGAAGGAGTGAAGCAAGAGGAAATTCTTCCATTGCCCCTGCACTGTATGGTGGGAGATCTCTTTATCTCAT
This sequence comes from Protobothrops mucrosquamatus, assembly GCF_001527695.2. Taxonomy (NCBI): domain Eukaryota; kingdom Metazoa; phylum Chordata; class Lepidosauria; order Squamata; family Viperidae; genus Protobothrops; species Protobothrops mucrosquamatus. Next base: position 44,548 of record NW_015390734.1, on the reverse strand, counting down.
GCCTCCTCTGGGTCTGAGATCTATCTATCAGCTACTTTTTGGACGTATTTAACACTCTTCCGAAAAAGTACTAAACCCATGTGGAGAAATAGCCATACATGGCCAGGATACACTTCTACGCCTGCAACCTGTTCATTGGATAACTGAACAAAAGACTAAATCCATTTTTTAAAGCACCTATCAACACTTTGTCACTACCTATTACAGCAGGGGTCTTCAAACTTGGCCCTTTTATGACTTGTGGACTTCAACTCCCAGAATTCCTCAGCCAGGCACGAGGAGAAGACCACACTGGCTACTACCCATTGCTTTTAGTATCAGAGGCCATATCTCAGTGAAAGAGTTTTGATCTAATTGTTCTGGGCTGAAAACATAACAGAATAACAGAGTTGAAAGGGGCCTTGGAGGTCTTCTAGTCCAACCCCTTACCATTTCAGACAAATGGTTGTCCAAACTCTTGTTAAAAACCTCCAGTGTTGGAGCACCCACAACTTCTGTTCTAACTATTAGGCAATTTATTCTTAGTTCTAGATTGGATTTTTCCTTGATTAGCTTTCATCCATTGCTTCTTGTCCTGCCTTCAGGTGCTTTGGAGAATGGGTTGACACTCCCCCTCTTCTTTGTGGCTTACTGAAAATTAGAAAGATGGGACCACCCAGATCCAACACAAACCACCAGATTAAGTTCTGCTAGGCAAAATTTCTTCCTGGCTGAGCACTTTTCAAAAATTATTTGCATAAGCCCACCTTCCAAAGATAAATAGACTATGTAATTTAAGTTCAGCTTAATCCCTTCCTTGGCTGTTTTCCAAATGTACCTGCTATAACAGCAGTTCAAAAAGCTTCTTATCAACAGAATCCTTCTTGTGCTAGCATTATTTTCCACATATTTCTGTAGATATAGACACCAATAAATTCCGATAAAGTTTACCAGACTTTCAGCAGGACTTTCTTGAAAATATGGACAGAACTGGAACTCATATCAGTGTTATTCACTGAAT
>NW_015390734.1:5495-43363 GCF_001527695.2 Protobothrops mucrosquamatus | reverse complement strand
TGTTTTCCAAATGTACCTGCTATAACAGCAGTTCAAAAAGCTTCTTATCAACAGAATCCTTCTTGTGCTAGCATTATTTTCCACATATTTCTGTAGATATAGACACCAATAAATTCCGATAAAGTTTACCAGACTTTCAGCAGGACTTTCTTGAAAATATGGACAGAACTGGAACTCATATCAGTGTTATTCACTGAATCATCAACTCCAAATTATTACCAATCGATTACAATCTAATTTTGGTAGAGCGGAAGAGAAAAAGGAAGCAATTTTATTTTCTAATTAAATGTCTATTTATTGGATCCTTTGTACAGCCTATTGAAAAATTGTAATTAAAAATACAGGAGGCAAAATTTTGTTGGGTCCTTGTTTTGAGTCATTCATGGGGTTTTAGGGGAGTTTGTGCACATTGTGTACACTTAGATCATACTTCAGTTTTAATTAACGGTATCTTTTTAAATGAGTTTGGTTATTTGAGGGACTGCCTGTCTCCAAATGTTTTTGTCGAAGTGGGCTTGTTTTTCAGGTCCCATCAATTGTACAATATTATCTTGGAGAACTCAGGAGCTGCAAATTTTTCTAAATCACCGAAATCTGAAGATTTTGAGTCAGTGACAACATCTTAGCCTAACATATCTCCCAGAGCTATTGTTATGAGGATTGGAAAAGAGAATACTCTGTATATAAGGTGACCAACTTTTTTACAATGAAAAGGAGGACATAAATAAATTGAAGAAAAAAATATCGTAAATAAAAGAAACATTTTATTCATTGCAACAATAATACAGAATACACTATAATATGATAAAGGCATAATAAAAACATTTGTAACAATAACATTTTATATTGTAATTATGCTTACATGCCACGCCACACCCGCAGCTGCCCCACCAGCACTGCTGCCCCGCCGTGTAGAGCAGGCCCCGTGGCTCCCAAAGCACCAGCTGTGCCGGCTCTGGCCCCGGGGGGGGGGCAGCCCGGCATCAACACACCCCGCCTGCAGCCACCCCGCCAGCACCACCGTCCACCCTGCACAGCCCCGTGTAGAACAGGCCCCGTGGCTCCCACAGCACAGGGGGCAGCCGGCCACTACCACCCCTCACACCCCCGCCCACAGCAGCCCCGCTGCCCCTGCCTCTTGTGCCCGCAGCCATTATTGCCCTAGCAGGGCCGAAGATCAAGAGAAAGTTACCGTGGCGTCACCGCTCCAGTCTCCTCCAGTTATCTTTGGGACTAACTAGGAGATGGTGTAGTTGGGTAGCAGGGAGGGGTGCAAAGTTCCTGCCAATTCGCCTTCGCTGCAGACAACTTACATGTGCAAAGTTTGCCGGCCGGGTGTTTTGGCGCGCTCAGCAGCAATTCCTATTGGCTTTCGAAAGCCAATAGAGGGAGTAGGCACAGCTCATGCAAAAGTTGAAAAAAACCATCAAAAAAAGGTGCTGGAACGCTGCTCTGAGTGTTCTATGAGGGAAAAAAAGCCCCGCAGATTAGTCTTCAAATATCGAAAAGGAGGACATGTAGGAGGACACTTTTCAAGGGAGGACAGAACTTAAAAAAGGAGGACTGTCCTCCCTAAAGGAGGACGGTTGGTCACCTTACTGTATATTAATGTGGGCTCGTGTTATAAAGAAGGGAGGGGAGAGAGAGCCATATGAAATAAGCTCAAGAGTTATATAGAACTCTAGATACTCAGTTTTCCAATTCAAAGGGAAACCTATAAACTAAAAAGAGAAAATCTCTCTCCTGATAGCTAAGTGGAACCATCCATGTACAGTAGTTTTGGGGGGAAAATATGGAAGCGGTTCCCCTGTTGCCTTTAGGAAATTTCAACTTTCTAATCTGCTCTACATCCCTGAGGTGTCAGGCAGTCTCCCCTCCAAATCCTAATCAGATCTGAACCTGACTAGCTTTAACATCATTCCTTCTGTTCTTTTCTCTTCCTGTTTCAGTTCTGCCTTTGTAATTTTTAATGTTTCTTTAATAATTATTATATAATGGTTTTAGGTAACAACGGTTTTATATATTTGATGTTTTATTGGATGGCTGGACGCCACCCAGAGTTACTTTCCATGAGATGGGAAGCCATATAAAACTGATCACTAAATAACTAAAATCAGCCAAGGTCAGCTAGCTGCTGCCATCTGCTGCAACAACTTTTAAAATATAAACTTAGTACAATGTTGTTTCCTACTATCACTCTCCCCCCCCCAAATGTTATGGCCTTACCAGAGAAAAGTGCAGATATATTTGTCACGATTGATAATTCCCATTAAAAATAAGAAAAAGCTTAGGCACTGTGGAAACAAAATGAGGAAGAGTCGTAGGCAAGTTGCATTCTTTAGTTAATTGCTGTTAACTTTAGCACCAAGTCCGATCAGAACTCACCAACATGAACTCCAGACCTTGGGTCATTTAAAGAAAACATAGCTCAATTGGGTGAATATGCCATGTAAACACAGCAACATCTGGTAAGGGGAAGAAGAGACAACATGGCAGTTAGATAAACACTGCACAATTAATAAACTTTGGGCCTCTATCAGGGAGACACATTATTGCAGCTGCACACTGGATAATTGAGAAAGCAAAAAGCAAAAAAACCCAAACAAACCCTAAATAAAAGTCAGTATGTGCTTCACCATTATGAAAGGCCTTTGGTTGTGTCAACCTTGTCAAACTGTGGAATATCCTTAGGAGAACTAAAGAGAAATTTCCTGACAGTTAGAACAATTAATCAATGGAACGACTTGCCTCCAGACGTTAAGGGTGAGTGGGTGGAGGTTTTTAAGAAGAGATTTGTCTGAAATGGTATAGGGTTTCCTACTTGAGCAGTGGGGTGGACTAGAACAGAGGTCCCCAACCTTTTGGGCACCAGGGACCGGTTCCATGGAGAAAGGTTTTTCCGTGGACTGGAGAGTGCGTGGTTTTGTGTGCTGCCTGCATCCCATGCATGAGGCTTTGCTTGTTTGTGTGGACCGGTTGCTGGCATGCCACGGACCGGTACCGGTCCACGGACCAGGGGTTGGGGACCCCTGGACTAGAAGATCCCAAAGGTCCCTTCCAACCATGTTATTCTGTTATTTTGAATGGGAATCTCAGACTATCTCATCGATTCCATGTGAAATCTATACACAGGAAAGGAAATCACAGGCTGGATGGAACATAGTAAAACTGATTGGCTCCAGTTTAGCAAGGCGAGATGTAAGATTGTATATTTATTTATTTATTCAACTTAAATGCTGAATATGCATTAAGAGATCTTGGATTGGAAGATGAACTGAAGGAAGGAATATCAAGCACCTGCACTATGCTGATGACACTGTTAGCCAAAGAATGCAGGCTTTAGTAAAGAAAATCAAACAACACTGAAAAATTGGGATGAAAATTACATATAAAGAAGACTAATGTAATGACAACAGGTACAGTAACCAGCTTTACAACTGACAACGAGGATATTGAAGTGAAGAATTTCTTCATTTTAGGATCTATTATCAATGGGAAGAAAACCAGTTTGTTGGTTTACTGGTTAAGGGCACCGGACTAGAAATTGAGAGGCCATGAATTTAGTCCTACTTGAGGCAAGGAACTACCTGGGTAATTCTGGACCTATCACTTTATTGCAGCCCTAGGAATAAGGCAGGGGTCTTCAAACTTGGCCCTTTTATGACTTGTGGACTTCAACTCCCAGAATTCCTCAGCCAGCATGCCTGGCTGAGGAATTCTGGAAGTTGAAGTCCACAAGTCATAAAAGGGCCAAGTTTGAAGACCCCTGGAATAAGGCAATGGCAAACCACTTCTGAAAATGTTGGTTTCCAAGAAAACCATACAATCTTGTCCAAGCAGTTATCAAGGACTAAGACTGAGATGAAGGCATGAAACAAGCAAAATGAAAAACAAATCCAAAGGAACTAGCGCGAAGAAATACATCACAGACTAATTCTTGGTAGAATAGCAAGAACAGCCTAGGAAAAGACCTTGAGATGCCAGGACCTACAAAGATCAAAATCCTACAGCCATTGCATTTCCCTGGACTCACTATGAATGTGAAAGTTGGACTCTGAAGAAGCAGGCTAGGAAGAGTATTGGCACTTTTGAACTTTGATGTTGGAAAAGACTCCATAGGATAGATAGGCAAAAAAACATAATCATCCATGATCATCAAAAATTAATCCAGAGTTCTTACTAGAGGAATAAATGACCAGGGAGAAAAATATCATATTTTGAACATATTGAAGAGAAATCTAGAATAGCACCAGACTAGAAAGCAGGAGACCATGAGTTCTAGTCCTGCCTTAGCCATGAAAGCCAGTTGGGTGACCTTGGGCCAGTCATTATCTCTCAGCCCAAATCACCTCATAAGATTCTTGTTGTGAAGACAATAGGAGAAAGATGTGTTGGATAGATTCTCTGCCTTTTGTTATTTCTAAAAATAACAAATAAGTAAGTAAATAAGTAAGTAAGTAAATAAATAATTCAGGAATGATGGAAGGAAAGAGAAAAGGACGACTATCAATAAGGTGGATGGACTCAATTACCATGGATAATTAATTGATAATTAGGATAAAAGAACTGGAACATCAGAAGGGCCAGTTTTGGGATAGATCAACCTGGAGAAAATCTATCTAGGTGTTTGCCAGGAGTTGACACTGACTTGATGGCACATGATCTGTCACTATGTACTTTCTGATAGCCTCTCGTTCATATATGATTGCATGAATTGTGTTTGCTAGAAGGCATTCGTGAAACCCTTACAACTGTGAAGTTTTTCCATTCACCCATGGTTCAGTTAAAATTGCTCTATGAAGGGGAAAATCTATTTTCTGAGATTAATTATGAAGGGATATAAGAATCTGTCTACATGAATTAGGATGGATTACGTTAATTCAAAGTCCCCAACAACTGCTCATTCAGTTGTTTCTAATTAAAGCAGGAGCCCAAATGAACCTATTTCAGAGGGTGTCTTGAAAGGACATTGGTCTGATTATGAAAGATGGGTTTAATTTTCATTTAAAGTTTAAATTAAATTAAATTAAATGGTTAAATGGCTAATGCATACTAGGCAACTATGACCTACAGCAGTGATGGCGAACCTTTTAGAGACTGAGCACCCCAAAACTGTCTTGCCCACCCGCAGGGCCACCCACCGCAGCACCAGGCAGCCCAGCAGCACCATGGCGGCCGGGCCCTCCGCCTGCGCCCCACAGCATCATCTGCGGATGATGGGGCGCGAGGGCGGAGTCTTGTCCCCGCTGCCCAGCTGCTATGTCTTTGGCTGCACTGCTTTGCACGGGCTGCGCCTGGGGGCAATTCCTCTGGAAGGGCTGCTGGTGAGGAGGGGGCTGCGGGGGGAGGTGGGGCTGGGGCGCCGGCACACGTGCCCACAGAGAGGGTTCTGAGTGCCCCCTCTGGCACACGTGCCATAGGTTCGCCATCACTGACCTTCAGGGTCATCCTCTGTCAGTATTTACTTACCTAAATGACAAGCAGACAAAAAAAGGGGGGGAGCAGGAGTGACTTCTGACTTCCTGCTGGCTTTCCCATTGATTTTGCTTGTGGCCTGACAGACCGTATAACCGTCAGCGAAGCATGATAGGATTTATACTCCAAGCAGTGTTTCTCAACCTTGACAATTTTAAGGCATGTGGACTTGTGGGAAGTTGGCAGAGAGTATTAGAAATCACGATCGCATGACCCCGGCTGACCATGACAGCACTGCAGTGGCCACAAGGTTAGGAATACAACTGGTCTGAATATCCTTGAAATTTCAGTTCCATAGGAATAACAGGTCCTGGATTTTGGATGCAGTCTTTAAGTTAATGTATTTGAGGTACTTTATTCCCAAAATTGTTGTCCTGTGATATAACGTTTCGGCTAATTAAAAGGTTACAAACGGACAACACCAAGCGTTTTAGTAGTAACTAAAGAAAAAATGGATAGTGGGAAGAGCAGCTTTAATCATGAGAATCCTGAGGCAATATTTATTTTAATCCTGCCTTTCTTATTTTTCTATAAATAACTCAAGAGTTATTTATTTTCCCCACGATAACCTTGTGAGTTGGGTTGAGCTGGGAGAGAGTGACTGGCCCAAAGTCATCCAGCTGGCTTTGATATCTAAGACAGGACTAGAGCTCTCTGTTCTGTTATGATCCAGGTGGTCAAGGCAAGGCTGGCCTTTAGAGAGTCCTTTATTGCAGGGCTTTTCAACCTTTTCACCCATTGTACCACTTTTAGGATATGGCAACATCCGAGTACCACCAGTCACCTAGCAAGGTGTCAAAAACTTGATGACCCCCCCCCCAAAAAGGAAAAAAGTGATAAAGAACAGGTAGTCCTCGACTTACAACAGTTCACTTAGTGACTGTTTGAAATTACAATGGCACTGAAAAAAGTGCCCCCCCCCAAGCCACAGCCGAGCAAGATACCTGCGTGCCCGCCTGGCAGCAACAGCTGCAGAGCATGACTGCAGCATAGCTCCAAAATGGGGAAATGTGAGGGTTGCAGCTGTCCTAAAAATAGACTGCTGCACATCAAGATTCTTGAAATCGGAAGCAAGAAGTTTCACTTCCCACCTAAGACTGGGTTGCTCCAAAATATACCCACATCTCCATCATGCTATCCCCCTTCCTGAGTAAGCAACATTATGCAAAGGGCAGAAAGGAACTAAGGGATACTAATCCAAAGAAATTCAGGTAAGAGATAAGAGAAAGATAAGAAAACGCAGCTAAATCTAATTTAAACCAAGCCTCCCTAACACTTTTCTATTGCTTGCTTCAACCACCTCCACACACTGCTTTGTAACACTTTCTTTTACTGATTAAACTTTCTCACTTCTCCTTTGTCCAGTCATGACTTTCTCTGTTTTCCTGTTCACTTCCTGGCCACATATTCATCAATTCTATCTGCTGGATCAGGGCCTCATTTAAATCAATTGCAACCTTCCCCTTTCTTTTAATTTACCAGATACTCATTGGACCTATTTTTATTCGTCTTATTCATTCATTGATGCTCTTCAATCATTCATCTACTCCTCTTACATTCCAAAGCTGTAATCGTCCACTGTCGCCACCAGATTCTCATACGTGCTGAAAATACACACAAGCTTGCCCAAGACTTTTCAGGCTGGAGGCAAGTTAGAAATCCAGGCGCAAAAAATCCATGTCATTGCTGCAACCTATGTTTCCAGCATGCTCCTGCTTCTCACAAATGAAGTATATACAGTACTTTGTGGCTAACCTTCCCAATTATTTTGCTATCGGTGCATATTAAAATATATTAAGACAGCCGCAGGTTGGAAAGCAACATTCCAAGTCCAGCCTTCATAGAATGAACTGAATTGAGATTAATGTGGATCAGCCGTATTTTGCAGAAATGGCCAAGATTTCCGCATATTTGAAAGATCAATCTCAAGAAAAAAATTTATTTTGGTTTGGAGAAGATGGATAGAGTATATTCAGAGAAAGGATGAAGTTAACAAATATTATATAGCCTTTGAGTAGATTTTATATTGTTCTTTATTTATCATATTATATATATTTTATATTTATGTCAAGTTGATAATTTTTTTTAATTAAAGTATGTTAATATCTGATTGTATTATGTTTGGGTATTTTTATTTAGACTTGGGATGACATGTGCATAACCCTGTATTCGGTTCTGGGAAGTCCGGGGGGGGGGAGGGGAGGAGGGGATTAAAGATGTAAATGTAAATTTTGGTATATTAGAATGTTATAGTGAAATAATGTATTTGAAGAAGATGAGATGCTCGGCTGGTGCACCCAAACTGCGTCTGAAGGATGAGGAAAAGAAGGAGGTGGGATGTGTAGGGTAGTTGAGAGGAGGAAGGAGGAGAGAGGTGTAGGTAGAAAGAGAAGAGAGGAGGAGGGAAGTAGGTAGGAAGGGTGAAAGAGAGGGTGGACGCGGGGGGGGGCGGCTGAGCATCTCTGAATAGATATATAATATGGGGCTTTTTTTATTAATGTATACCATATTTGTAATTTGTCTGTTTATTTGAAAATTAATAAAAAATTTGAAATAAGAGATTAATGTGGATCAGCCAAAATGGAGTGTGAGCAGCACATCAACACAGCAAAATCCTGCACAAGTGCTATTCAGATTATTAGTATGGCATAGTCAAATCAGAACTTTGGGATGTGATTATAGCATAGCATAAGGCAGTGGTGGCGAACCTATGGCATGCGTGCCAGAGGAGGCACTCAGAGCCCTCGCTGTGGGCACGTGCGCTATGTCCTCAGCCCCGCCTCCCCCCAAGGCCCCCTCACCAGCAGCCCCCCCCTGGAGAGTTGCCCCTGGGTGCGGCCCGCACAGAGCAGTGCAGCCAAGGACATGGCAGCCGGGCAAAGACCCCAGCCTTGCGCCCCGTCAGATGCAGATGATGCTGTGGGGCGTGGGCGGAGGGCGGAGGGCAGAGGGTGTGGCTGTCATGGCACTGCTGGGCCACCTGTATGATCTGCTGTGGTGGGCTGTGGGTGGCCTGGGAGGGGGCGGGCAGGGGCAGAGCAGGAGCGGGTGGGGGAGTGGTTTTGGGGCATTGGTCTCTAAAAAATTCGCCATCACTGGCATAAGGCAATGGATTTTTGCAGCAAGGATATCACAGAATGTAAGGGCTAGAAAGAACCTCAGAGATTATCTATTTCAACCCTCTGCTCAATGCAGGAATGCATCTCTGACATGGCCGTTCAGCTATCCTTGAACCCCTCCAACAAAGGAGAGTCCACTACCTGTTTGATTTACTACTGAAGAGTTCTTACCGTTACTGTAGGAATTTTTTCTGCTGTTCAGCCAAAATTACGTCCTTGAAATTTCTTGTCCTGCCCTATAGAACAATTCTGTCCTGGTTTTACATAACACCCATTCAGACATTTGTACTCTGCTATCGTATTTCACTGTACTGTAGCATTCTTGTCTCTAGGCAAAAGATACCCAATGCCTCCTACTATTATCCTTAAATTTTTCCTTTTGGGTTCTTTATTATTGTGCAGTTCTCTGGACATGCTTTAATTAGTTAATTTCCTTCCCAGGATTCAATCCCAGAACAGAGTTGGTGATACAATGCAAACCACATCTTATGCACTTCCTCCTGATCTTTAATGCAAAGATTTAAATGATAGTATTTTTGTGATGTTGAGACACCTCATGATTCTTTACTTATCCCTCTTCGCAGATCTTGGGCCAGTCGCTCTCTTTCAGGTCTAGGAAAGAGGCAATGGCAAACTACTTTTTAAAAAACCTTGCCATGAAAATTGCAGGAATTTGTCCAGGCAATCACCAAGTCAAGACTTGACTCAAAGGCACAAACCTACAAAATATGCAAAACCAAAATGAATTTCACTGGGATTTAGTATATTGGCTTAGGCAATACAACATAAAATAAGATATAAAACAATTTGCTTGATTTGGACTTAGGCACTGAGCTTTTTAAGCCACTAATTATGGTTTTGCAAACAGTCATTATTAGATAATGTTCAAAGAGCTAATCTTTTTGTCTTCTAAGTCATTCTAATTTTGCATATGTGCCTATATACTGTAAGAGTGAGGAAAACTCCATGAACAGCAAAAAAATAAAAAAAAACCTATCAACCTTTCCATCAGAACACTTGCTCTCTAGCTCATCCTTGCGTTTGCAGCTTTTATGATTGTTTGCACTTTAACTGGCTTTTCAAAAAATTATTTCATAGAATCACGTCCCAAAAGTGCTTTTTCAAGAGGCAACTGGACTTTTCTTGTCTTCGGAGCTGAAGACAAAGAAAAACAAGAAAATCCAATTACCTCTTGAAAAAGCACCTTAGGGATAACCATGACCTGGGTGACTGAGAATCTCCATATAAATATTATTATTATTATTATTATTATTATTATTATTATTATTATTATTATTATTATTATTATTATTATTATTATTATTATTATTATAAAAAAATTGGAAGGGATCTTGGAGGTCATCTAGTCCAACCCCCTGCTCAGGCAGGAAACCCTATACCATTTCAGACAAATGGCTGTCTAGTCTCTTCTTAAAAACTTCCATGTTGTAGTATTCACAATTTCTGGAGGCAGGTTGTTCCACTGGTTAATTGTTCTATCTGTCAGGAAGTTTCTCCTTAGTTCTAGGTTGCTTCTCTCTTTGATTAGTTTCCATCCGTTGCTTCTTGTCCTACCTTCAGGCGCTTTGGAAAATCATAAAATCATTTTTTTTAAACTATTGGCATAGGAACATATTACCCAAACAGAGCAATAAGCCTCCTGTCGGTTTTCAATGGCCTGACAGACCGTATAACCGTCAGCGAAGCATGATAGGATTTATACTCCAAAGCAGTGTTTCTCAACCTTGACAATTTTAAGGCATGTGGACTTCAACTCCCAGAATTCCACAGCCAGCACTGCTGGCTGTGGAATTCTGGGAGTTGAAGTCCACATGCCTTAAAATTGTCAAGGTTGAGAAACACTGCTCCAAGGAATACATACAGATGAAATAAGGCCATTCAGGTTAATATTTAGACTCCGCCTTCCTTCCATTCTCTACGTCACAAATAAAAGGGCGGAGCACGCGCCAAGCATCACGGGAATCGTAGTTTCACCGATATCAGGTTGTGAGCTGACGGTCCGACGGTCCCATTTTTTTCGGCTTCTCAAGGATTCTTTCTCGTAAAGCAAAAGGATATGCCTTTTCTTTTATACACAAGGAACTATTACAGCTAACCGAATCGCTCATTAGGTAGGAGGACCCCATGGATCCGCCGCGCGCATTCTCTATCACCACCCCTGCCACGCGCTCCCAGGCCGTTCAGCTCGGCTCAGCGCCGGAAGTGACGCACGGCGGAGGGGCGGGCCCGCCGGCGTCCCCAACGCGGAAGCGGTGAGGGAGAGCGGAAGGCAAGTTTGAGCAGTTGCGTTGGGTCGCGGCGGAGCCTCGCCTCAGGAGCGGGGCTGAGGCGGCCGCGAAGAGGACTTGGGGCCCGCCAATCCTCCGTCCGTTCTCCCTTGCTCGCTCCACCCCATCCCATCCCGGGGAACCTGCCATGAATGTGGACGTGGAGTTTCACATTCGCCAAAACTACCCCTGGGCCCGTCTCCCCGCCAGCGTTAAGCAGGTACTGACTGACTGACCCCTCTCGGCACCCATACGCAGCAACGCCCCTCCGCCTCCCCGCGAAATTGACCCCTCGGGCTGCCCGTAGCCCAGTCAGGCTGAGCCAGAAGTCGAGCCGGTGTCTGCTGCTTGTTCATGCTGGAAGTTTCTCTTCTGCCCCGCCTTCCTAACCGACGTAACGCAGCCTTTTCGGGCTTTTCCCCCCTAGGCGGGCTGCGGTTCCCTTTTCTCCCGAGCAATGGGACCCCTTGGCGGGGAACGGGGCGAGGTGCAGCCCGAAGAGGCTAAGGCAGGGGTAGGCAACCTTGGCTCTTTTATGACTCGTGGACTTCAACTCCCAGAATTCCTGAGCCAGCCATGCTGAGGGGAAAGGGAGAGGTTTCCAAGCTGAGCCATGCTGGCTCAGGAATTCTGGGAGTTGAAGTCCACGAGTCATAAAAGAGCCAAGGTTGCCTACCCCTGGGCTAAGGCAAATGCCGATCAAGCCCAGCAGCTGTTAATGACCCCGTTCCAGGGCAGGTACGCACGTACGTGGCCTCCTGCGTCCTCCTTGCTGGCTGAGGAATTCTGGGAGTTGAAGTCCACAGGTCTCAAAAGGTGCCTTAGGGGCCTCATTAACCCGAATGCTACTTCCCTTTTACTGGAAGAGCGTCGGTTGAAAAAAGAAGGCACGATCTTCGACTACCAAGGCTTGGGCTCAGGAGCTTCCATTCCTCAAGCTGAGGTGGACACAGACGACTTTCTCTCAAGGTCTCCTCAGCTCCAGGGTTACCTGAGGCTCTGCACAGGACCATATTCCGAGTCACCTCTGAAATGAGTTCGCAGAACATTCTAAATTAAAATGTGATTAGCTCACATTTGGATTAAGTAGTCTGCGCAGACAGCGTTATTAAGATCCCTTAAGAATGGGATTAGGTCAGTAAAGTGCGGTTAAGCCAATTATGGGTTAGCGAGTTGTGCAGACATGACTTGAAATTACTAAGTGTTGCTAAGTGTTGCAACTAATCCGAAGTTGTAGGTGCTTCATCACTGGAGGTTTTTAAGAAAATCCTGGACAGACACCTGTCTGAAATTTTATCCGAAATGGTATAGTTTGTCCGAAATGGTATAGGGCAGTGGTTCTCAACCTGTGGGTCGGGACCCCATTTGGGGGTCGATCGACCATTTCATGGGGGTCGCCAAGCAAGGCTGTCCGCCATTTTTTTTGTCCGCCATTTTTTCCCCCTTTTCCGGCAGGTGCCTTACCTCCCTTGGGCTGGGCCAGCTGGTGGTCGGCCTGCTCCGTCTCTGCTGCTTGCCAGCTATGACTCGGCCGGCGCAGGGGGCGGAACCACGCATGCGCGGCGCTCCCGGGCAGGGAAAGTCCTCGACTTACGACCGGTTGGGTAGTCCTTGACTTACGACCGGTTTAGTCCTTGACATACAACCGGTTTAGTCCTTGACTTACGACCGGTTTAGTCCTCGACTTACGACCGGTTGGGGTCGTGGCATTAAAAAGGTTGAGAACCACTGGGTTAGAGAGTTGTGCAGACATAACTTGAAATTACTAAATGTTGCAACTAATCAGAAGTTGTAGGTGCTTCCTCACTGGAGGTTTTTAAGAAAATCCTGGACAGACACCTGTCTGAAATTTTATCCGAAATGATATAGTTTGTCTGAAATGGTATAGGGTTTCCTGCCTGAGCAGGGGGTTGGACTAGATGACCTTCAAGGTTCCTTCCAACTTTACTATTATTATTATTATTATAAATGGCACAGAGTCTCCTGCTTGAGCAGGAGGTTGGACTAAAAGGCCTCCAAGGTCCCCCTTCCAGCTCTATTCTGATTGATTGAAGTGCTGTTGATTCTGTGCCATAAGGTCATTTTTTTGCTCCTAGCGACCGCATAGATAAACTCCCTCCATCATGATATGTCCCTCACCTGGTCTTCCAGTCATCTGTCATCCTTGCCACTGTATATGGGTCCATCCCCTTTATTGCTGGTCATCCTCTTTTCTACCACTTTCCCAACATCACAGATTAAAAGAGATGAGCATTCTTGTGCACAATCTAACACACATGACGTGGAAGAGTTAACAATCAATGCTGTTATAATCTCTTTATGGCAGAATTGCATGCATTTGTTTTGCGAGCTGGTAACTTTATATCATTCGTATCAGTGTCTTATTACCATCCTAATTAATGGTTAGCATTAAACTTAATTGTCTTAGTGTTTCTAGTAGTGAAATAGAAACAAATGTAACACCAGCAAAACATGAAAAGAACATTAAAGTAATTAAAATAATGTACCAAAAAGGAAACTCACAAAAAAAGACATATAATATAGTCCATTTTGTATTGAGATAAAATTAATTTTAATCTTTAAGCTTATTACTAAGATCTGAATTTTCATTTTTAAGAACATAAAGACTTTTTAAAAATGAAAAAAAAACAACTCATATCTTGAATCCATTTCTTATTATCAAGAAGTTTCTTTTCATTTACTTAAGATTATACTCTTTGTCAGCACCAGACTTGGTAGAGCCAAAGTCCTTCATGAAGTGACAAAGTCCATGTTTCAGAATAAGGATTTAGTTCATTTTTGGCTATTGCATTTCTTTCCTAAAGCATATTAACAAATGCCATGATTTGAAACAAAAATAAAGTTGTATATCAAATGTCATACAATTCCAGCAAGATATACCTAACGCCCAACACTTTCTAAACTTTCTCTGAGAGTTCCAATAGTTATGAAATTATATTTTCTAATGAATTGATGCCATTCTTAAATCATATATTGTTTGTGTTTTTAAAACCTGGATCCATTGATTTATCAAGATTGGATATTCCAATTCTTCATTCCACAGTTCCAATATAATGAATAATAAATTTCATTCTGCATTTTTGGCTCTTTATAAAATTAGATTACTGGTTTCAGTTTAAATGCTGTACTACAATTGGTATGTTGTCTGTCACTAGCCTCAGATGCAGACTGCTCTCAAGAATACATGGGTAGACAAGATTTAGTAGTGACATTTACAAAGAGCATGTGAATAACTTTATTTTATACTGTTCTCAAAAATAGGTCTGCAATATTGATATTTTTCAATGATATGTTTGATATATCGTTGATACAATGTGTTGTATTAAGACATTGGGTGAGATGGCTGGTTATAGAAATTGAATACCTAAATAAAAACCATGTATATTTAATGCTAGAAACCACTACAGTTTTGAGATTCATGCTGATTCCATTCTCAAAACTTATCTGTGCTCACAACAAGTTCTGTACCAGGTCCTTACAGTTTTTACCCTCATAAGACTAATGGGGAGTAATTGAATCCAGCCTCAATGACATAAACTGTCTTTCCAGTAACTGTTTCTGCAGTTGTTTTTTCTCCAAATAACATGCAGATTGATTCTAAGAGTTGATTCTATTTAGAGGAAAATCTCTAATCATTTTTTAGCATTTAGATTTACAACAATTATTTTGCGTAAAAATACATTAAAATACTTTTGTTTTACTACCAGTCAATCATGCATCTTTGTTGAAAATTAAGCCATTAAGATGAGTGGTGCTTTCAAGCTGAAAGAGTGGATGTTAATCTCTGAACATCTGAGTGTTCATCAAATTTTTAGTAGCTTATCCTAATGAATGTGATTTGTTTCCTTCACAGGGTCTTGGAAACTCACAACGAGAATATGAAAAGCAGGTTGTGCTGTACAGTATCCGCAATCAACTTCGGTACCGAAATAACTTAGGTGAATAAAGAAGTACAGATTTGGGAAAGGGAAAATATTTTGTTACTGTGCTATCCATACTGGCCATGCTGGAAAAAAGATCTACAGTAGATTTTTTGTTGCTGAAGTACATTGACCAATTTATGAAGGAGGATTAAGAAAATATACCAGTTCCTACAAATTTCTGTAAAACATCATAAACTATGATAGGAGCAGCTAAGGGCAAGATGTTTTTGTTCAAATTTTATAAATGTAGATGGAAATAGCTCCATCATTTGCATTTATAAACAGTCTCAAATCTAAGCAAAATGGATGAGACACATACTTTAAATAAATACTCTGGAAGTTTTTAAGATAAAAGTGATATTCATTGAATTCCTTGGATTGGTCTTCTTTCTTAATTAATTCCGCATGCCACCAGATGCTAGTATATGAGTATTAGCAAAAAAATATTTACCAAGACTTTTCGGTTAATTCTATATTGATTATTTATAGGTGAAAGAAAAGTCACATCTCTCTGCCAGTAATCTAAAAACTTCAAACCATTTTGCACCCATGATGGACACATCTTAGATAATTGTGTTCCCCATGTCATTGTACACATCAAAACCCATATAAAAATTCAATTCTGAGCAAAGATGTTGCTGGCTTCCTCTGGGTGTCGAGGATTTTGGTTCTCATCATCCTTGGCCAGCACAAACATAGAAGAATCCTGATTTATAGTAACTATTGTGTGGCACAATAGTTTCATTTTAATGGTTTAAGTATTTAAATTATGGAATTTAATTCCGGTTTTGATCTTAATTCCCTCCACATTATGGTTACGTCTTACACTCTGCATTTTTAGTATTACGGAAAATAATCTTGAATATTGCAATAGACAGAGAGATACGATATTAAGAGTCTCTCTTTGAGAGAGATGGGCAGTTCATATGGATGAAATATAAATAAATAATTTTAATAATAAATTAAGAATATAATTTTTCTTCCACCAGGCCACAGGTTTATGTATAACAACCATTCTGTCTTGTTCTGACTTTCTTACTTACGTGGATGGATAGAGTATTGTTCAGATTTGTGTGCAAGTAGGCTAGCTTGCATTGACGTCTTTATACCCCAAAAGGGATTACATTATTAACTAAATTAAGAAGACTGTTCTAACATTTCATTTCTTCCCTAGTTAAGCACATCAAGAAAGATGAACGCAAATACTACGAGGATCTATTAAAATATAGCAGAGATCATCTTATGTTGTATCCCTACCATTTGTCTGATATCATGGTGAAGGGCTTGAGGATAACACCTTTTTCATATTACACAGGAATAATGGAGGTAAGCCAAGAGAAGTACCTGAAAAAAAATAGACTGTTTCCTTCTATCGCAATGTAATGTTTACTTACTGGAAACACATGTCTAGTGTTTGCTTTTACTTAGATTACTGCTACACATTGGGGAACATTATACCCCTTGAGCTGCATAAGTATAGGCAGTCCTCAGCATATGACCATAATGGAGCCTATCCGTCATGACAGTCATAAAAATGGGTCGGTCACATGACCCAACTTTACTGCCTTTTTTGCAATGGTCGTTGAAGGTACCCGTTGTTCACTATGGTGTGGTTTTGTCGAAAACCAGAAGTAACTTCCGGTTTTCAGTAAAACTGTCCTAAAATGCAGTCACGTGACCATGGGACACCGCAGGCAGCCATTTATGCGGCCATGTTGCCAAGTGCCCAAAAGTGTGGTCATATGACTGCAGCAAGGGGCCCAATTGAAGGAACTTCAGAACTGGGTTGTAACCCCCTTTTTCTAGGTAAGTCATAACTTCGAACAATCGCTGAATGACCTGTAAGTTGAGCACTACTTGTATTCCAGTTTGGGCTTTGTCGTTCAATTTCTCCAATCAAGGAAGCATGTATAATGGGGAAGAGGTTGAATTGGCAATTGGTTGTTGTAGCAGTTAATGCCCAGTTCTTTTCTAGTGACAATAGTTTGATACAGAGATCTTCAAACTTGGCCCTTTTATGACTTGTGGACTTCAACTCCTAGAATTCCTGGCTGAGGAATTCTGGGAGTTGAAGTCCACAAGTCATAAAAGGGCCAGGTTTGAAGAACCCTGGTTTAATATAAGAGGATTTGCAGTACATACTGATACAGCATCAGTATACAGCTATGAAGCTTAAAAAGTACAGTCATTGAAACTGAGCCTGCATTTTTTTTCTTTCCATAAAGGACATAATGAACAGTGAAAAAAGTTATGATTCATTGCCTAATTTTACCGCGGCAGACTGTAAGTATAAATTTACATTATGTTTACATGGGTTAAATAAATGCCTATTTCTTTTTTCAAAAGAATTTGCTGGTTTCCAAAGCCCAGCTGCCTGATAGTTCCTTTTTTTTTTTTTTTGAAGTTGTAACACTTGTTTAAGAGAGTAAATCTGTCATCTGAAAACAGAACAAAAGAGACAGTGATAAGAGAATAACATCGAGAAAGTTAACAAAATAAATTTCCTGCATATCTCAGCTGTAAGCCATAATAATTATATTTAGATTATTTAGGTTGTTCTAGTGTAGTCATTTTGCAGTCCATAACATGGCTCTTAACAGAGTTAGCTGTTAACAGAGCATTAAAGCAATTACTCTGAGTAATGTTTCTGTCTTTGTTTAGTTTTCTGATTATCTAACATTCTAGTTAGATTGCTATAACTTGTAATAAATGTTTTTACAGGTATACCCATTCTCCTTTCTAATGCACAAATATAGAACTTGGACTAAAAGCTCAGAATTCCAGGACAAGCTTTCAAAACAGTGCTTATCTTGGATAAAAGCTGTTACAAGTATATATATATATATATATATATATATATATCTTGTTTGAAATCTTTCAGTTGTAGGATAATTAAGAAGGCCTTCTTTGTTCCAACTCAGTAGTGACTGCTTTCAAACATAGCTGTCTTTCAGATAAAGTTCTTATATAACTTTTGAATCAAGGAGGAACTTAACTGATGTTTAGATTACATGCTAAAAATGCATGATAATTCCAGACAAAATGCTCGTTTTCAGCCAACCAGAATATAATGACTATCTTCAACTGAATGTTATTCAATGACAAATGAAATTGTTCAGATAAATCTACTGTTTTTGCCCATTTAAGGGTACCTTTTTTGTTATAAGCAGAAAAAATGGCAGCAATGCTGCATATTAGTAATATTTTTTCTCAAAATAGGTTTCCAAATATAATTCTGTTTTTAAGTGATTTATCTTTTTTCTCTCCCAGGCTTAAGGCTTCTTGGCATAGGAAGAAACCAGTATATTGATCTGATGAACCAATGTAGGTCATCAAAAGTATGTATTCTGTTTTCTCCATTTGACCTACTATTGACCTCTTGTTTAGAGGTTGATATTAAAACAAGTATGTTCATACTTTTGAGCACCCATACTGTGCCTAGCCAGCTTTTTTTGCAACCTAAAAAAAGAGCTTGCAGATTTCCAGTTCTTTGACTTGGTGAGTTATGAGGCTCTGCTATCAAGGACAGTTTGTTTTGGCAGGTTACAGTTGGCAGTTTATGAAATATTGGCTTGCCACTGTTTGCATCCGGTCATCTGTAGCCTTTTCCAAGTTACAAGGGTCATTTTTTTTATTCTGTGACTTTTCCTCAGTTTCTGGAGGGAAAATAAATATGGCAGTAAATATCCTGCCATCCTTTTGCACAGTACTGATATATAGTTATTGATTAAGAAGTATACCCTGCCCTTGAACAGAATACGCTGAAAATAAAAAGAACGCTGTAGCACTGGTCATACAATATTATAAATGTATGACTGAATCACATTCCCAAAAATGAAAGCGCTCCAACAGGAAGGCGAATTCAATTCGGCTGAAATTTTTTAAAATCTTGGGAAATCATAACGATCTCCGCCTTCCGAGACAGCTTGGAAAATGAAATGAATGCCTCGCTTTAGAGAGATTTCTGAAGCCATCAAAAGAAAAAAGGAAAAAACCCTCCCAGTTATTGCTTGCTCAGTTTCTCTGGAAAGGGCTTCTGATAAGTCTCAGTACGTGGAAAGCTTTCTTTCTTTCACTTATGGCTTTGAATGTAAACCTCTGCATTTTTCAGCTATGGGCAGTCTTTGACTTACGTCCAAAATTGAGCCCAACATTTCTGTTGGCAAGTGAGACAGTTGTTAAGTGAGTTTTATCCCAGTTTACAACCTTTCTTGCCACAATTAAATGAATCACTGCAGCTGTTAAGTTAGTAACACGGTTGTTAAGTGAATCTGGCTTCCCCATTGACTTTGTTTGTTGGAAGGTCACAAAAAAAGGATCAAATAACCCCGGGACACTGCAACCGTCATAAATATGAGTCAGTTGCCAAGCGTCTGAATTTTGATCACTTGACCATGGAGAAGCTACAACAGTTGTAAGTGTGAAAAACGGTCATGGGTCACTTTTTTCAGTGACGTCGTAACTTCAAACGGTCATTAAATGAACAGTTCTAACTTGAGGACTACCTGTACATCCTAAAATGAATTGGCAGCTAATAAAATTATTTCAACATTGGCTAAGAAGAGCTCTCTAACGATGGCGATAGCAAGTCCCATGTATGATACAGTAGAGTAAGGAGAAAAGGGCATTTAACGTGACCAGCAAAGGCAGGGTCTTCCAGCACGATCAGCTCCAAGGGTTGAAGGGATTATAAGGGTTGGTATTATCATCCTTAATAATTAAAGCAGTGTTTAATAAATTATTTTCATAGAATGCCTGGGAGTCGATGACCAATCTAAAACTTCACAAAGGGGTCAGTGAGTTTGAGTACCCCGATGCAAGGCTTACTTTGTAGGTTCTGTAGACCTCTGATTGGTAAATGGCCTATCCCAGGGGTAGGCAACCTTGGCTCTTTTATGACTCGTGGACTTCAACTCCCAGAATTCCTGAGCCAGCATTGCTCAGCTTGGAAACTTCTCCCTTTCCCCTCAGCATGGCTGGCTCAGGAATTCTGGGAGTTGAAGTCCACGAGTCATAAAAGAGCCAAAGTTGCCTACCCCTGGCCTATCCCTATGTATTTATTATCATTGTCTTTGCCTTATGTCAGTGATGGCGAACCTTTTAGAGAGGAGAGGGGAGAAAGGGGAGGAGAGTGGTGAAAGAAAGAGAAGAGGAGAGGAGGAAGAAGAGGGAAGTAGGGAAGAAAGAGAAGGAAGGGAAAAAGAAGGTAAAGAAGAAGGAGTGTGGATACAGTGAAAGGGGAAATGGGCGAGCAACACCAAAAGTCATGTGTATGTATTTATTTCATTTTATTAAAAGTATCTTATATATAAGAATGTAAAAAGAATGTATGTTAACATCTGATAAATATCACGGTATATTTATGGGGGAGAGTTTGGAAAAATAAAAAATTATTTAAAAAAAAGGAATTCTGGGAGTTGAAGTCCACGAGTCATAAAAGAGCCAAGGTTACCTAACCCTGGCCTATCCCTTTGTATTTATTATCATTGTCTTTGGCTTATGTCAATGATGGCGAACCTTTTGGAGACCGAGTGCCCCAAAACTGGCCCTGCCCCCGCTCCACCCCCCTGCCCTTCTCCCACTCTGCCCCCCCATCCCCCGCCCCGCCTGCCCACAGGA
The DNA here is from genome assembly GCF_001527695.2 of Protobothrops mucrosquamatus. Taxonomy (NCBI): domain Eukaryota; kingdom Metazoa; phylum Chordata; class Lepidosauria; order Squamata; family Viperidae; genus Protobothrops; species Protobothrops mucrosquamatus. The sequence continues at coordinate 22,918 of NW_015390734.1, read as the reverse complement.
CCACTCACCGCCTCCAGGGCCCGCTGCAGATCGCCCAGGCAGCCCAGCAGCGCTATGGCGGCCACACCTTCTGCCTGCGGCCTGCAGCATCAGCTGCATGATGGGGTGTGAGGGCAGAGTCTTGTCTACGCTGCCTGGCTGCCATGTCCTTGGCTGCGCTGCCCCATGTGGGCCACGCTCGAGGGCGAGTCTCCTTCAGGGGGGCTGCTGGAGAGGAGGGGGTCGTGGGGGGAGGCAAGGCTGGGGCAACGACACGTGTGCCCACAGGGAGGGCTCTGTGCCATAGGTTCGCCACCACTGGCTTATGTAAAAGGTAAAGAAATACTTTTTCTCAGATGGATGCATCGGCTTCAGTTAAAAAGAACTTAGATTTATGTGGGCGAAACTGAAATACGAACCAGAACCTACTACAGTTGCTCACTTTCAGTCTACATCAAGAGGTCTCCAAACTTTGCAACTTTTAAGACTTGTGGACTTCAACTCCCAGAATGGTGTGCTTAACAATTTGAGTGTTCTGCATTTGAAAACATAAATTTCTTCTTAAACCGTTTCAGAAATTTTTTAGAAGGAAAACTGCCCGTGACCTGCTACCCATGAAACCAGTAGAAATTGCCATTGAAGCTTGGTGGGTGGTACAAGCCGGTTATATCACAGAGGATGACATTAAGGTATAAATAAAATAATTTTTGTAGCTCAGTTAGATTTAGGCTTTGCAGGTGGACTGCTAAAGGGTTTATCTCCATTTCCAGGTCATGAACATAAAAACATGGCCTGTTATGATCAGCAACTTTTCTTTTGGTGAATTACGTTTGATAAAGTTGCTTGAAAATTACAGCAGTAATAAGCTGTGGCTTGTGTTTAATTTCATAAACTAATTGTGTAGTGTTTGAAAAAGAATCTTTTATCTATCTATACTTTCCTACAAAGTACAATTTCATTGAGTGATCCTGAATTAACATGATAGAAAACATGCATGTTTTTCTAGTGAAAAATTTATTCTAGCATTCAGTCCAACAGTGGGTTCTCAGCATAGGCATAGATTGTGTTCTTTGTTGCCCACTCTGCATCAAATAATTTTTAAAACCTTATGCATGCATTATTTAATACACACTTTTCTCATTAGATATGCACTCCCTGTGAAAAATCTGCAGTTGATAAAATCATTGATTCAGGTCCTCAGCTTGCTGGAGTCCTAGACTACAATGTTGTTCACAGTGAGTTATGTGGTTTTTTTCCTTCCAAACAAGAGAGTGATTCTTGCATATTATTTTTGTTACAGATTTAAGTTAAAAGATTGGAAAGCTTCCATGTTAGAGAAAATCAATGAGTAGAGAATAATTTGGGCATTTGCCTTTCTCTGTATGAGTTTTCCTTTTTTATCAAGATTATGTGATGTGTTGATACCACTTTATAATGCCTTGGTAAGACCACACTTGGAATACTGCATCCAGTTTTGGTCACCACGATGTAAAAAAGATGTTGAGACTCTAGAAAGAGTGCAGAGAAGAGCAGCAAAGATGATTAGGGGACTGGAGGCTAAAACATATAAGGAACGGTTGCTGGAATTGGGTATGTTTAGTTTAACGAAGAGAAGGACGAGGGGGGACAGGACAGCAATGTTCCAATATCTCAGGGGCTGCCACAAAGAAGAGGGAGTCAAGCTATTCTCCAAAGCGCCTGAATGCCAACAAGAAGCAATGGATGGAAACTAATCAAGGAGAGAAGCAACCTAGAACTAAGGAGAAATTTCCTGACAGTGAGAACAATTAATCAGTAGAACGACTTGCCTCCGGAAGTTGTGGGTGCTCCAACACTGAAGGTTTTTAAGAACAGATTGGGCAACCAGTTGTCTGAAATAGTATTAGAGTTTCCTGCCTGAGCAGGGGGTTGGACTAGAAGACCTCTGAGGTCCCTTCCAACTCTGTTATTCTGTATCTTTATTAGAACAGTTGATCCTAATGCTGAATCAGGTATTTGGGATTTCCCTTCAATTTGGAAAATAGTTTTGCTGGGTTATATTTGCGAATAGCCTTAATAATTTAAACTCTTCCAGCTCATGGAATAAGAGTCTCAATCATCTGAATCATGCTGCTGGAAATTTACTTGCAAATTTTAATCTATCTGAAATATTTGAGTACCACACAGAACCAACAAAATTATTTGTATGACACTTGAGAGTTTAGCACAAATATGTTTGACTAAACAGTGAAACCACAATTTAACAAAATCAATTCAGTGGATTTTGAATGAAGTTAACCAGATTTCTGTCGAGGCATCCTCCTGAAGGAAATTAAATTTATATTAATTTCACATCATTCCTAGCAATTGGCATAATGATATAATTAACCCCAAATGAGATAATTATGCAAATGAACATAACATAATAAATTGCTGCAAATAACATAATTGACAATTTAACAGGCATTTAGAAATAATGGACATAACCCCTCTCTACTGGTCTGTTACAGCAGGATTTTATTGCAGATATTTTTTCAGCTAAAATGTTTGTATTTTTCCAAGCTCTTTGTACAGTTATGAAATGTACATTTAATTCTTGTTCAGATATGTTCATGTTTGGATTTTGATGAAGCATGTTTTAAGCAAATATGCATAGGGATAAAGTTGCAGTTATAACTTTCTAGCCATTTTTGCTTTGGAACTTTCATTTGAATATGTTCAAAGGAAATCTCTCATCAAAAAAGCAACATTGTGTGTGTGTGTGTGTGTGTGTGTGTATACGTGTGTGTACATGTTTCCTAGTTTCCTATTAATTTCAATCTTGAAAAAAAAATCACGTTAAGAAGGATACTTTAGAGCTGTGTTTCTCAACCTTGGCAACTTTAAGATGTTTGGATTTCAAATCAAAGAATTCTTAAAGTTAACTTTAAGATGTCTTAAAACCCAAACATCTTAAAGTTGCCAAGGATGAGGACACTGCTTTAGAGAATGAGTTTTGTGTCTCTCAGATCTGTGCCACAGATGTATCCTGTCTTAATAGCATCTCTATGCAATACTGTGCCATGCATGCAGTAATTTGGATTAATTTTCAAAGGAGCAACTGGATTTAATTTGAATTAGAGAAAAATGTGAACATAACTGTCAGTATCCCATGTACCATTTTCTGAAATCTGCCTCACTTTCTTCGTTTCTCAGCACAACAGACTGAAGACACTGCATGAGAATCTGTTGTGATAATGGGGTTCTTTTTTTTGTATCCATAGGCTTATATAACAAGGGGTTTATCTACCTTGATGTACCAATATCCGATGACAGTTGCATAGCAGGTGCGTATAACTGTTTTTAAAAGAAACCTGTTCAGTATACTGATAACAATTAAACACGTAATAGTTTAACTGACTTAATATCCCAAAGGAGCTTTTTCAAAAGGCGACTGGACTTCCTTTGTTTTTTCTGAAAGATTTTTCGCTTCTCATCCAAGAAGCTTTTTCAGTTCTTACTGGAGAACTGAGCTGTCAGAACTGAAGAAGTTTCTTGCGTGAGAAGCGACACGTCTTCAAGGAAAAACAAAGGAAGCCCAGTTGCCTTTTGAAAAAACTCCTTTGGGACAATTATAACCTGGACGACTGAGAAACTCTATAGACCAACAGCCTCCATCCTTTCTGGCTTTGCGGACTGGCGGGGGGGGAAAGAGGGGATGGTTCCACGGAAGAAGTGGGTGAGTGTGCTTGCGTGTGCAGCTCCATTTGTATGAGAGGCGGGCACACACACCTGCTGCTCACACAAATGGAGCTGACCGTGCGAGAGTGATCGCCTGCTGCTTGTGCAAGTGGGGCCGCGCACACAAGCACGGGTCCCCACCACATGTGCGGCCGGGTTCCAAACGGGCCACAGCCCAGGGGTTGGGGACCCCTGCTATGGACAATTGACTGAATAGTTTAATGACATAATGAGGCTGAATTCCAGATCTCAGTTTCATTGTGTGCCGAAAGACTTACTTTGATATGGCTGTACATTCCATAATTTAGCTTTGTGGACTGATCCTAAGTCATAGGCCGAAGGAAGAAATAATGTTTGCTCCAACCATATCTTATTTTATTACCGATCACTATATATATATCCCTTCCTAGCCTATTTGTAATCTAAAACAAATGTGAGCACATGCTTTTGCTTCATTATCAGGTTTAACAGCCGTAATAGAAGACCTATAAAGTCCAAGGCTAATAGTTGTACAGCAGGGCTCTTCAAACGTGGCCCTTTTATGACTTGTGGCACACTCGCTGAGGAATTCTGGGAGTTGAAGTCCACAAGTCATAAAAGGGCCAAGTTCTAAGAGCCCTGTTGTACAGGAATCTTACATGAAAATTTTAATGTTGAAGAGCCTACAGTACGTGTGCGTGATGAAGATGTCCCATTTACGCATTTGATACAGGTAGTCCTCAGGTTACAGCCATTCGCTTAATGACCTTTCGTAGTTATAATAGCACTGAAAAAAGTGAATTATGATCGTTTTTCACACTTAGCCACCATGGCAACATCCCCATGGTTGCATTGTCTTGGGGGTCACATAATCACCTTTTACGACCTTCTCTACAAGCAAAGTCAATAGAGAAGCCAGATTTACTTTACAACCGTGTTAATAGCTTATCAAGTGTAATGATTCACTTAACCACCACTGTGGCAAGAAAGGTCGTAAAATGGGGCAAAACTCACTGAATAACTGCCTGGCTTAGCCACAGAAATGTTGGGCTTCATTTTGGTTGTAAGTCAAGGACCTCCTGTATTTGGTAAAGTTACAAGTAGAAAAATAAGTGTATCTCATTCGCTTATGAAAGTCTCTGTCCCTTCTGAAAGAGAGAAGCAGGAATTCTATTGTATATTCTTACTTTGGTAAATGGCACTTCTTGTTATACTTAACAATATCCTTAAAAACATAGCTTTTCTTTTCAGTGCCTCCACTTGAAGGATTTGTGATGAACAGAGTTCAGGGAGATTATTTTGAAACTCTGCTGTACAAGATATTTGTCTCCATAGATGAGCACACAAATGTTGCAGAGGTAAGTCATTATTTAAATACTACTCTGAGGCTGTAAACCAGCACCTGACCTGCTCAGAAGCTTTTATTTATTTATATTTTTTATTTAATTTTTCTTTAATTTATATTGCATTGTATTTTAATTCCTGTAACTCCTGTAATTCCCAGAGTCCCATGGATGAAATGAGCAACTGCATGAATATAAATTGTAAAAATATAAATAAACAAACAATTGGTTGTTGTAGTTGATTGGCAACTGCTACCAGCTCTGCAGTCATCCTTCTTTAGCCCTTCGTAGGTGTGATGGCCCAGGGCACAGCACAAAGGCAATGCAGACAGCTGGCAATGTAAACAGTTCTTTAATGGTTGCAAATTTCTTCCAAATACTCCCACATTAGCTGGCAAGCCTCCAACCCAAATACACACACACACCTTCTAGCCGACTCTGGCTGAAGGCAGTTTCAGTACAGCTTGATCAGTATACGAATGTCCTCAAGGCCATAAAGATAACAAAACAAAACATCGACTTAATGAGTCCGCGTAAATCTCAGCTTGCCTGCACAGTTTGCAAAGAGAGAAGTCAAAATGCAGTCTGAGTTCGTAATTCAGGAAGGTTTTCCAACAAAGGCATAAAACAAGAGCAACAATACACAACTTTCCCAAGATTCAACTTTTTTTTTTTAATTGACAGTGAAAAACACAAAACTTTGAAAACAAACAATACAGAAAACGAGCCTCTGGAAAAATAACATCTTATGACTCAGTCATCCCCAAAGGGACCTGCTACTAAGTCTAATCCAGGGGTGGGCAATCTTGGCTCTTTTATGACTCGTGGACTTCAACTCCCAGAATTCCTGAGCCAGTCACGCTGAAGAGAAATGGAGAGGTTTCCATGGTGAGCCATGCTGGCCCAGGAATTCTGGGAATTGAAGTCCACGAGTCATAAAAGAGCCAAGGTTGCCTCCCCCTGGTCTAGTCCGAGGCCTAGGGAGAGAGCCAGATTTTAAGAGCTTATTTATATAAGGTTCGGGAGGCAAATGGATCTCCAGGGAAGGGGTCGTTCCAGAGGGCAGGCAGGTTATGACAGAAGAGGACCCCTTCCTGGCTCCCACTAGGTGACCTTGGAACAAGACCTTGACAGGATCATCTGGTCAGACCCTAATCACGATTTATAGGTAGTGGGGGATTCTGCGACAGTTGTAAGTGCAAGGACTGGTTGTAAGTCACTTGTTTCAGTGCCGTTGTCGCTTTGAATAGTCGCTAAATGAATGGTTGTAAAGAGGAAGGCTAGTGCAACAGCAAAAAACTCTACTGCTCCACAGAGCTCAGTTTCAACTGGAGGAGCTCATGCATGGTTATCTACAGAGCTGAGCCTGTAAAAGCCATTAAGGTCTCGTGATTGCCAACTGGCTCTCTGCCTTCTCCCCCTCCCCCTGGTCGTACAGTGCCAAACCCCAAAGCCAAGTGAGCATATTCCTGAGAAGGGAGCTTCACCTTCCAGGCTTACCCAGGCCTGGTTTATAAACTCCAGCTTGTCTGCCCCATCTCTCATCAGATCATGGACGAGGATAGGACACACTGACCTAACAGCAGCTGAATCCTAAGACCACCAAGGGGGTAATGACCTTGCTTGGGGATGAAGAAAGGACAGGTCTCAACCTGGGCGTCCTCCTGGATGCTTGGCTGTCTTTAGACGATCATGTGACGGCCGTGGCCAGGGGGGGCTTTTCATCAGGCTCGCCTGATACGCCAGTTGCGCCCCTTTCTGGATCGTGACGCCGTGCGCACGGTCACTCAAGCCCTCGTTGTTTCCCACCTGGACTATTGCAATGCTCTCTACATGGGGCTCCCCTTGAGGTGCACCTGGAGGCTCCAGCTAGTTCAGAATGCGGCTGCGTGGGGGATTTTGGGGGCCTCTAGATGCTCCCATGTAACACCTCTCCTGCGCGAGCTGCACTGGCTGCCGGTGGCCTTCCAGGTGCGCTTCAAGGTGTTAGTAACAACTTTTAAAGCGCTCCATGGCAATGGACCTAGGTATCTGCAAGACCGCCTCCTACCAAACACCTCCCTTCGACCAGTCCGTTCCCACAGAGAGGGCCTCCTTAGGGTGCCGTTGGCCAGTCAATGCCGGCTGGCGACCCCCAGGGGGAGAGCCTTCTCTGTGGCAGCTCCTGCCCTCTGGAATGACCTACCCCCCCCCCCCCGACCTACGTACAACTACGGACCTGCGCCTCTTCCGCCGAGCCTTGAAAACCCATCTATTCCATGCGGCCGGCCTGGCGTAGTTTTGACTGTGTTTTGGTAGGGGTTTTATATGGGGTATTTTAGAGCAGGCTTTTTATTCAATATTTATTGTGATTTTATTATTGCCTGTTCACCGCCCTGAGTCCCGTAAGGGAGATAGGGCGGTATATAAATTTAAATAATAAATAAAACCATTTCATCGCACCATTCCCATGAGGAGCCATTCCTCAGCCTCCTGCCATCACGATCACCCCCCGCTCAGTCTCTGTTACAGAGCTGATGATGTAAGGTTGCTGTGCTAAATTGGAAAAATAACCAGAAGGATGTGCTACTTCCCCCCTCCCCCCCCTTTTTGTGCTAATGGAAAACATTTTCCAATAGAAAGCATTATTAACTCACGTAATAAATCCTTGAAATGACTGTGAAATGTAGCGCTGAAAGTACTTCAACTGTCTCATCTGAAATCTGCCTTCATATGAACCAACAAAGCTGATTTACGCTGGATCAGACTATCAGTCGAACTTTAGGCCAAGGAGCTTTAGATTTCGAAGTATATATTGTGCTGCTAAACTGTGGCTGTGTTCCAAATGCAGGAAAACTGCTGAGATTGTGAAATTGTATAAGAATGCATTTTCCATAAGGTGATACAGATTTATCATTGTGGAGTGCATTGATATCTTAAAGCAGTGGTTCTCAACCTGTGGGTCGGGACCCCATTTGGGGTCGATCGACCATTTCACGGGGGTCGCCAAGCAAGGCTGTCCGCCATTTTTTTTGTCCGCCATTTTTTCCCCCTTTTCCGGCGGGTGCCTTACCTCCCTTGGGCTGGGCCAGCTGGTGGTTGGCCTGCTCCGTCTCTGCCGCTTGCCAGCTACGCCTCAGCCGGTGCAGGGGGCGGAACCACACATGCGCGGCGCTCCAGGGCAGGGAAAGTCCTTGACTTACGACCGGTTGGGTAGTCCTCGACTTACGGCCGGTTTAGTTCTCGACTTACGACCGGTTAGTCCTCGACTTACGACCGGTTTAGTCCTCGACTTACGACCGGTTGGGGTTGCGGCATTAAAAAGGTTTGAGAACCACTGTCTTAAAGAGTCTGCTAAACACTTGAAATGTATTTACAGTTAGTATTAGAACACTAGCCAGTTGACCAGGCCGATGAGTTCATTGGTTGCTTTTATTTCACCACGATGAAATGTTGTTAAATATTCCAAGAAAACACTATATAATTCAGTCATTGGCTCTCTTATATGGTAGGCACTGTGACATTTTTAACGGAGCTGACGTAAATGAACACAATTATCAATAATCCTTACTTATTTTATATATTTTCAGCTAGCAAATGTCCTAGAGATTGATTTGTCGCTTGTGAAGGTAGGCTTCAATTCCATTTTATTGTATAAGAGAAAAGATTAACTGTTCTGTTGCTCAACTTTTCTATTTCTCTTTCTCAAAATTATTAAACAGAAATACAGCATACTGATTAAAAGGAATTTTTTTTTCCCAGAATGCTGTTTCCATGTATTGCCGGCTAGGGTTTGCCCATAAAAAGGGTCAAGTAATAAACCTGGATAATCTTCATTCATCATGGCGGAACGTTCCCTCAATAAACAGGCTAAAGTAAGTATAAAAGTACAATTTTCTACTGAAAGCAGAAGAGGACAATTTCCTCAGCTTCCTACCTCAGTTTTACTCTGTATTTATTTCAGCATTTATCCAAATGCTGTCCTGAAGAATCATAGTAGATAATAGTCAGTAATATGCATAGAGCAAAGCTTTTTAACTTGGCAAATTTAAGACATCTGGACTTCAAGTCCCAGAATTCTCCAGCCCATCATGGCTGGAGAATTCTAGGAGTTGAACTCCAGGGGTCTTAAAGTTGCTAAGGTTGAGAAACACTAGCATAGAGGATTATGTATATGAGATTATGTATATGCTGTGCTTTTTTTGTAAAAAAAAAAGGTGCCAGAACTCACACACGTCATACAACCCGCCTTGCCTACCCTACAAGGTTCCATCCAAAAAAGGTGCCGGAACTCCGTTCTGGGCGTTCTATAACAAAAAAAGCCCTGTGTACTGTATACGTGTTGCAAAAAGCTGCTTCAGGAAACCTGGGGATAGAAAAGTAGCTCTCATTTCCAACTTTTAAAATTAATTATATCTTTCCCTTGGATTGCACAGGATCCCCTGGCTGTGATCCCAGAAAAAGGACACAGTTGCCTTAAATTGCAGTCAGGTGATACCTTTACATTTTTCCAAAAACTGTTGTCCATTTTGGAATCAATGTATTTCTAAAATATTCTTCTAAAAGCTATTGGAATCAAAGTATTTCTAAAAGGTGGACTGACATTTTGCTTTTTCACCAACAGATCAGTAGATGGTGTTCAAGGCAGCCCACAAACTAGCTGATAAAAGTAGTAATGCCATTGAAGTATAGTTACGACATGTGCTAAGCAACAAATGCCCAATATGGTATCTCTCTATTTCTTTCTCTCCCTCTTTGCCACTTTATCAGCTGAAAACCCAGTGAGCCATCCAAGGCCCCCTTGCCTGAATTAAAATATTGGTGCCTGCCTGCAGAAGGAACAGATCAGGGAGCCAATCTTGTCTTTGGTGGCAAATACTTCTATCTGAGGTTTTTTTTTTAAAAAATGCTCTCAATTCAAATACAAGTAGTCCTCGACTTACAACCGTTCCTCTAGTGTCCGTTCAAAGTTACAACAGCACTGAAAGTGACTTATGACCGTTTTCACACTTAACAACCGTTGCAATACCCCCATGGTCACGTGATCAGAATTCGGATGCTTGGCAACTGATTCACATTTATGACAGCTGCAGTGTCACGTGATCCCCTTTTGCCGCCTTCTAACCAGCAAAGTCAATGGGGAAGCCCAATTCACTTAACAGCTGTGTTACTAACTTAACAACTGCAGTGATTCACTTACCAACTCCGGCAAGAAAGGGCGTAAAATGGGGTAACATTCACTTAAGAACTGCCCCGCTTAGCAACGGAAGTTTTGAGCTCAGTTGTGGTCATAAGTTGAAGACTACCTATATTCTCGTGCTAGTTGTCCAAGACCTAATATCAAGAGTCTAATGAAATGTTGGGTAAGGTGAAAAATAAGGAACTGCCCCTTTAAAGAAAAACTTGGCTAACACACTGCAATTTTATGGTGAAACATAGCAAGGGAAATATCACAGACCCTTATGGATTGCATTGCAGCAGCATCAAATTTTGTCTCTTCTGGCATATAAAAGGGTTTTCCTTTTTAAGGGGCTTGTGTCCTTTGCAAACTCCTAGTAAAGTTCTCTCTGCTGATTAGCAAATGCAATTTCAATACAGTGCAGGTTCTAATCCAGGGGTAGGCAACCTTGGCTCTTTTATGACTCGTGGACTTCAACTCCCAGAATTCCTGATCCAGCATGTTGGCTCAGGAATTCTGGGAATTGAAGTCCACGAGTCATAAAAGAGCCAACGTTGCCTACCCCTGGTCTAATCCTACTCACATCTGTGAATAAAAAGCCTCTGAATTCAATGGAGCCTCATTAAACTTTCTAAACACACAGCTACAAATGTTGCCACTTAATTCTCACAAAGAAACGGCACCTTTAAATCTTTCCATTTCCAAATTCATGTTATAATACAGGAGTCAGAGTCGCTTCACAAAATAAATCAAGGTTTCTTTTTTCACTGCTTAAAGCCAGTTTCCTGAGAATTCTAATTTAATCTGGGCTCAGTGATAGTAAGCCGGAAGCTTGGGTAGTGAATGTTGGACTGTAAAGCCTAAAAAAATGTAACTCAAATCTTTGCTGAGAGCCTATGGACTTCTAGAATGGTATGCTATTTTGAGATGACCGCTCCACCCAGTGTCACAGCCTCAGATATTCAGATCAGTTGCTGGGGCACCGTAGTGGGAGGGATCTGCTGTCCTCAGATCCTGTTTGTAGACTCCTCAGGAGGCAGATGCTTGACTTACAAGATTGCAGATTAGGTAATCTTTTGATCTGACCCTATAAAAACTCTTCCCATGACACGTTTTCCCCTCGTTAGGACAACGTTGGACCCACAGAAGATGCTGTTATCCTGGGACGGTGGAGAAAGCAGAAGTCCTGTACAAGAGGCTGGCTCTTCTGCCACCGATACAGATACCAACAGTCAAGATGATCAAGGTGAGCAATTAGGTGCTGACTGCTAGTTTTATCAGTTGCAGTTCATACCATCCCGTGCCTGCCATCTTCTGATCTCTGCTGGCAACGTGTTGCAGGGATTCTTAAACTGCACCGATTCAGGAGTTGCAAGGATTTGTTTCAAACGTGCTAGTCCAGTGATGGCGAACCTTTTAGAGACTGAGTGCCCAAATTGCAACCCAAAACCCACTTATGCATCGTTGAGTGCCAGGTGGGTGTGGCCCATTGGATGGGCGTGGCCAATTGGATGGGCGTGGCCCATTGGGTGGGCGTGGCCGCGGTGGTAATGGCAGACTCCGTGGGACTAAAAAGTTCCATCAATCAACTTTGCAAGATCTTTTTTTTTTCCCGCGAGAAGTTGAAATTGACTGATTGAAACTTTTTTTTTTTTTTGCACATGGCGGCGGAGGCCTAAAGACAAAAGGTTTTATAAAACCCAGCTGAAGGCCTAGGACTGGGGCGACGGCGCGAGTGCCCACAGAGAGGGCTCCGAGTGCCACCTCTGGCACCCGTGCCATAGATTCGCCACCACTGTGCTAGTCTGTGCATGCTGGAGGCATTAAACATGGAAAAACCTAACATGCCCGCTTGCAGTGAAGGGGGAGCCACCGATTGAGAGAGGAAAAAATCAGCAATAGATTATATTTTGTATTCTTTTAAGGTGAAGATTATATCCTTATCTCAGGCTAGACTACACTACATTTGTAGAACTCTGTAGGAAGGGTGTGTCTTGTCTTATCTCCAGCTGGAAGCCGAAGGAAATTTTTATGTGCTGTGGGAGTTTGTCAGGTTATTTGAGGCATCCTGCCCAAGCAAAATAACACTCAGTATAAGTCTCTCTACTGCCTAATGTCGTTAGAATTGCTCACAGATACCAAGATTGTGAAACTCGGGATTTTCTATCCATTAAATTTCTTGCCTTGATATTTTTCGCAGCCTGTTTGTATTTCAGAGCACCTGAGCCAATAGCTGTTAGATATGCCGAGATACTTAAGGCCTTAATTCAGTATCATGTTCGGTGCTGAAGCATTATGCAGGTACTTCTCAGGTTATGATCACAATTGGGACCAGAATTTCCATCACTAAGCAAGAGGGTTGTTAAGTGAGTTGAGGTCTGTGACCTTTTTGCCATGGTTGTTAACTGAATCACTGAAGCTGTTAAGTGAAACACATGGTGGTTGCGCTGTTATTAAGACTTTGCTTGTCAGAAGCTGGCTGAGAAGCTCACAGAGGAAGCTCACATGACCCCACCAGGAGGCTTCAAACGTTGCCCATGTGCCCATATTTTGAACACATGACCACGGGGTTGCTGTAATAGTCATAAGTGTGAGGACCAATCGTAAGTCACTTTTTCCACTGCCTTTGCAACTTCAGACAGTTACTAAATAAATGGTTGTAAGTTGAGTGGCAACGCTCTCTACATGGGGCTCCCCTTGAGGTGCACCTGGAGGCTCCAGCTAGTTCAGAATGCGGCCGCACGGGGGATTTTGGGGGCCTCTAGATACTCCCATGTAACACCTCTCCTGCGCGAGCTGCACTGGCTGCCTGTGGCCTTCCGGGTGCGCTTCAAGGTGTTAGTAACAACCTTTAAAGCGCTCCATGGTAATGGACCTAGGTATTTGCAAGACCGCCTCCTACCAAACACCTCCCTTCGACCAATCCGCTCCCACAGAGAAGGCCTCCTTAGGGTGCCGTCGGCCAGTCAATGCTGGCTGGCGACCCCCAGGGGGAGAGCCTTCTCTGTGGCAGCTCCTGCCCTCTGGAATGACCTACCCCCCGACCTACGTACAGTTGCGGACCTGCGCCTTTTTCGCCGAGCCCTGAAGGCCCATCTATTCCGTGCGGCCGGCCTGGCGTAGTTTGGATTGTGTTTTGGTAGGGGCTTTTATATGGGGTATTTTAGAGCAGGCTTTTTATTTAATATTTATTGTGATTTTTATTATCGCCTGTTCACCGCCCTGAGTCCCGTAAGGGAGATAGGGCGGTATATAAATTTAAATAATAAATAAATAAATAAATAAATCTGTAGTATTTCAGACTTTAATTGCAAGAATAACACAAACCTTACAGTGACATCATAGCACATCAGCTGATTTAGAGCATATCCAAATGGCAGGTGGGTGAGGGCAGCAGAGGGCGATTCGCTCAGTTTTGCAAGCTGTCGGTCACACTGTTCGACACCATCCCGACTAGGTGGCGAGTCCATTAGTAGGATAGGCAATTCTGATTCGTAGAATTCCATTTTGACCGGTTTGATCTTGTTTTGCTTCCCAAGGTGACACAGCCAGCGTGAACAGCTTAAGCCTGTCTACCGCACACACAAAGAGGATAGCATTCCTCTTTGATTCAACTCTGACTGCCTTTTTAATGATGGGGAATCTTTCACCGGTAAGTTGACGTGCTCATCTGAGTGAACTCAACAGATTAAAACGTTCTTGGATTATTTTTATTTTTAAATGGAATCATGGGTAAAAGTCCGTTTTAAAGCACTGATTTTCACAAAAGGCATTCAAGAGGCGTTTTTTTATCTACGTTCTTTTTCGCAGCGCTTTTTAATCTTGAATTATATCTGAAAATTAGTAGCGATGCATTTTGTCTTGCAGAATTTGAAAAGTCATGCGGTCACCATGTTCGAAGTAGGAAAACTGTCAGATGAGTCACTGGACAGTTTTCTGGTGGAACTTGAAAAGGTAAAAGCAACTGACCCCTGTTTTACACAGCGTAATTCTTGTGGCAGTGATCAGAATGGGACAGGACTACTGTCTTGCATTAAAGGCTTTCTAGTTACAGCATACATGCCATTCTTCAAAATCCAAAGCTCATACCATGATCTTTGTTTGTTTCTCTGCTGGACAAAACCAAAACTTTGGGAAAGTTTCTAAGATTATAGAAAGCTAATTGAAGTGCTGGATCCAGTTTGCAGACCTGTAGAAACAACATTGCCCCTCTTCTCCCTCCACCCTATCCCACTCACCCCCCATTTATTTTCATGATATAACTCAGCACGTGGCTCTTTTTATATCAATCATAAATGAAACCCTTGATAATTGAATTTCTAGGAAAAAATCCGAAGAAGCTTTGCTCATTAAATATAGTGCTTGACTTACAATCATTTATTTAATGACTGTTTAAAGTTACAACAGCACTGAAAAAAGTGACTTATGACTGTTTTTCACACAACTGTTGCAGCATAAATATATTTATATTTATAGCACCTAAAGCTAACCTATAAAAATGTACCACAGGTGGTATCTGTACCACTGGTTGAAAAGCCTTGAACTAAAGTACTGAATTTTGCCTTCCATTTTTCATATGGTGCAGGTTACCCTAGTACTACCATGTTTCCCTGAAAATAAGACCCACTTGGAAAATAAGCCTGAGCATGATGTTTCAGGATGCTCATAATATAAGCCCCACCCCCAAAATAAGCCCCAGTTTAGATTGTCAGTCAGATAGATGTAGGCATGTATTCAGCCATAGTTTCATTCCATACAGCATTAACCTTGTGAACTCTCAAGCTTCCTCCTTCCTTTATATATTCAAGATGGACAGTATTTAATATATATTTGTTATGTATATGTAGAGTGTGGGTCTGTACATGTGTTGTATATAGTATGTTTAGGTGTGTGTCATGTATGTGTTTCACTTTGAGAGTGGACAACTAAATTTCATTTTTGATGTGTGCCGTTGTGCCCACAGTAAAAAAAAAAAGACAATAAAAGTTATCTTATCTTAGTACCGTATTTCCCCGAAAATAAGACCTAACCGGAAAATAAGACCTAATACGTCTTTTGGAGCAAAAATTAATATAAGACCTGATTATTACATTACATTACATTACATTACAGAATCAAGATCACGCGAAGTATTAGTACCGCTTTATAAAAATCCTAGTAAAACCACACCTGGAATACTGCAGCCAATTTTGCTCACCATATCACAAAACAGATGTTGAGAGTTTGGGAAAAATTGAAAGAGGAGCAACTAAGATGATCAAAGGCCTGGAGACTAAAACATACGAAGAACGGCTGCGGGACTTGGATTTGGCTAGTCTACAGAAAAGAAGAAATAGGGGAGACATTATAGTATTCCATTATTTGAGGGGCTGCCACAAGGAAGAGCGGGTCACTTTGTTCACCAGAGGGAAGGACGAGAAACAATGGTTGGAAACTGACCAAAGAGAGAAGCAACCTGGAATTAAGGAGAAACTTCCTGACAGTGAGGACAATTAACCAGTGGAACAGCTTGCCTCCAGAAATCTTGGGTGGTCCAACACTGGAGATTTTTAAGAAGAGACTGGACAATCACTTGTCTGAGATGATATAGGTTCTCCTGCTTGAGCAGGGGGCTGGACTAGAAGACCTCCAAGGTCCCTTCCAGCTCTATTCTATTTTCGGGGAAACACGGTAGGAATATAATAGCTGTGAATGTAATAGATATTATTTTTTCTTTAGAATGTCAAAGCAGCTGTGACATTCATAATCCCTGAGTTGGGCATGTTGTGTAATACTTTAATTCAATTTGCTGTGGCAACTGCATTTGCGTAGACAGTCCATATTTGTCTTCTCTTATTTAGGTTCAAAGTACAGGAGAGGGTGAAGCTCAAAGATACTTTGATCACGCACTCACCCTGAGAAACACTATCCTGTTTCTGAGACACAATAAGGACCTCGTGACTCAGGTTTCGCAAGTTGAGCAACCCAGTAATGGTACAGTGAAAAACATCTGTTTTAATAGAAAGCTGCTATTTTATATGCTTGGTGCTTCCTTTCTTGTCAGGCAACTCTGTTCCAAATATGTGATATATCATTTGGGAGCAGAGAATTGCTGGTTGTGGTTCTTCTCTTCTAAAGATTAATTTTTGTGTGGCATTAAAATTGCAGGAGGAGTGGAATATATCTAACTAAGGCCAGAAAAGAATTCAAGCACAGTGACGTAGAAACAAAATCAACCAGATATCTACACTTTCATAAAGTTTAGATTAGGGTTTGTCCAAATATTGTCTGAAAGCATTTTTACTGGCAGCAAGATGTTTGTGGAAATACTCTGTGAACTATATTTATTTTTAAGAGTAAATTGCAAACCCCAACTAGGATTTTTCATGGTGCAAAAAAAGAGGCTGAGACCCTAGAAAGAATGCAGAGAAGAGCAACACAGACAATAAGGAGTCTAGAGGCTAAACCAGGGGTCTTCAAACTTAGCAACTTTAAGACTTGTGGACTTCAACTCCCAGAATTCCTCAGCCAGCCACCATTACCCACCTCACACTTGCAATTTTTATCAATGTTGGTGTTCCATATTTTTTGCTGCCAAGTCTAGATTAGGTTTCTGTCCTTTTGGGTTAATAAAACTGTCCTTTTGGATTAATTGCCCACCCCTTCACTTGCCCATCTATCCTTTTGTAGTCTGTACCATTTTAGCTTATTTCTCATTTTTTGTTGGTATGGTTATTTGCAAATAAGTCCCTGGACTGTAGTCCTCTTAATTTTTTTTTTTAACTTTATTTTTGGGGATGTGTTAGATCCAAAAGGCTTCCTGGAATTAAGGAGAATGTTTGAGGCTGGTTTGAGGCCTTTATTTATTTATTTTATTTATCACTAACTTCTATGCCGCCCTTCTCCCCACGGGACTCAGGGCGGCTCACAGCATGTTAAAAAACAACACAAAAAACATTTCCCCTGTAAAACCAATTAAAAATCAAATATATTAATGGCTGTGTCATTATTAAAATCTTTAAAAATTTTTCCCTATTTAAAATTCACCCTAGGTCAGTCCCGCTTGTTGAAAAAGCCATGTCTTGAGGGCGGAAGGTTAAGAGATCCGGGATCGTCCGGATCTCGGGGGGTAGTTCGTTCCAGAGGGTGGGGGCACCCACAGAGAAGGCCCTCCCCCTGGGGGTCGCCAGCCGACACTGCCTGGCCGACGGCACCCTGAGGAGGCCCGCTCTGTGGGAGCGTACCGGTCTGTGGGAGGGAATCTGTGGCAGAAGGCGGTCTCGTAA